>NC_058408.1:124160685-124257064 GCF_002201575.2 Neomonachus schauinslandi
GGCCCCCCCCCCCCGGCTGAGCACTGGGTGCCCCCACCCTGCCTCCGCGTGCTGTCGCTTTCTTCAGGGGCGCCTCCGGCCGCTTGGCTGCTGGGCCAGCCGTGAAGGGGCCCTGACTCCCAGGTGCCGGCCCCCGGGGCCCCCAGGGCCCCGCACCCAGGAAGCAGTGCTGCCACACTTTGCCAGCCTTGTCGGAGAAAAGGCGAACGGGGGCCTTCCACCCTGCCTCTCTCCCGCAGCAGGTTCGAGCCACGAGCGCCAGCCCGGAGGCCCCCGGAGCCCAGATCTGTCCTCCGGTGCTGCCGGCTGTGCTCACTTCGGTTTTCTGCTCAGGGTCTGAAGCAGCTGCTGTCCCCTGCCCCTGCCCCCACTCCCTGACTCTGCCCTGGGCCCAGTGCCGGTCCCCTGGAGGGGAGGGGATGGCCCGTGAGCCCCAGGGGCAGGGAGCCTGAGGCCGGCCTCTGCCTCTCCCTGCCCCCCAGCACAATTGGCAGAGGTGGAGCGGGCGGGTGGCTGGACGGCTGTGCTGTTGAGGCGGGGGTCTGCACGGGGCCATGTCCTGGCTGTAACCCAAGCGGTGGGGGGGTCTGCAGCCTGGCCATGGCCCATCACAGGTCCCTGTGTACAGACATATCTGCATATTTATCAATAAAGCCTTTTGCTCCTTCCTTCTCTCTCGCCTAGCTTTGCCTATGGGCTCCCCGGCCCCGCTGTGGAGCCAGTTCTGGTGTGGCAGCGGACAGTAGGGAGCTTCGAATTCCTAGTGTTCCAGGCCCTGTGTTCCCTTGGGTCCTCAGGACAAACCCTTAACCTCTGAGCCCACTTGGCTTATTCTTTTTTTTTTTTAAGATTTTATTTATTTATTTGACAGACACAGCGAGAGAGGAAACACAAGCAGGGGGAGTGGGAGAGGGAGAAGCAGGCTTCCCGCCGAGCAGGGAGCCCGATGCGGGACTCGATCCCAGGACCCTGGGATCATGACCTGAGCCGAAGGTAGACGCTTAACGACTGAGCCACCCAGGCGCCCCTCACTTTGCTTATTCTTAATGTGGAGGAGATGCCTCTTGCCCTGCCTCTTCTCTCAGTTGCTGGCAAGATTAAATGGGATATAGCAGATGTGAACGTGCTTTGAAAGCAGAGGCCGCGTCTCAGGAAGGTGGCATTAGTAATCTGCTGGTCTGCTCCTGTAGCGGGGGGGTGCTGGTCGCCTGCTGCAGCCCCCGAGCTGGGCCCTCAGGGCTGAGGTATGCGCCCAAATCCTGGAGACGCTGCACTGCACCCTGGGGGATGTGAAAGCAAAATCTTGGACAGATTTAGATTTTGAGCATGTGTCCGCTTACCAGCAAGGGAACCAGAGAGAAAAAGGAGCCAGTGCCCGGCCTTCCTTCGGGGAAAGTGTGCATATCGTCCTAGGGGGGCCTCTGATGAGGTGGTTTAGCTCAGGGTGAGCCACGTGAGCATTCCGGAACTCCAGAGCTGTGGCGTCTGTGCTCACTGGCAGGTTAAACCTGGGTCATGGCGGCCCGGGGCTCACTCCCACAGTTCTAGGTGTGGAGCTGAGCAAGTTCAGGGCTGCTTTTTCTCCACTGAGAGGATTTTCCTTCTCAGCAAGCATGGCCAGACCCCGGTCGGGGTGGCCTGACAAGGAAACCAGGAAGAAAGGATGATCAGAAGGAGCTGGTCGTCACCCGGACTCGGTACTGCACTCTGGCCCTCTTAAGGTGGCTTCCTGACACCATTCTTGAAGCAAGACCTTTTAAGTTTTGCCTCTGCAAAACTTGTTTGTCAGAGGCTAATGGACATGCAGCCACATACAGTGATGCCTCACTAGGGGGCACTGTGGGACCCCGGAGAGGCGAAGGCCTGCATGAGCTGTGGGCAAAGAGGGAGGCACCTGCCCTGACTCCTGCCCAGCACCTTGACACTCCAGCCCAGACATAGCAGAGTCTGCCCTACCGCAGAGCGAGCAGACCCTGTTCACAGGACAGCTGGGGACACAGACCTGTATTGGGTCCCCACCGTTGGCTTTCAGTTCCCCTCACTGGCACTGGTTGGGCAGTTTCCAGGCGTCCAGCAGGTGGCACTGTCATCAGGGTTAGGGGCAGCCAGTGGGTCCTTAGTGCAGCGCAGCTGCCGGGGCTAAGGCCCAGCTGGACCCAAGCACTGAGGACAGAGGCTAGGCGGGCTCCTTCCTGCAGCCCTGCTTTTGGGGCACTGGGCTCTTCAGTTCCAATAAGCCGGGGGGTGGAGGTGGGGGCAAACTGTGCCTGCTTCCCCCAGCTCCCTGGGGCTGCCCGGGGTGAAGGTGACAGGTCGGGGAGGCAGGTGGAGAATTGGGCCGGTGAGCTCATGGCAAAGGCGCCCAGCGGGGTGGGGGTGGGTGGCCTGGCTTATAAAGCCCCCGAGGCCCTGTGGCCTGCACAGGCTGGTTATAGACGGCACCATGGAGGGCTCTGAGGCGGTGCAGAGGGCCACGGCGCTTATTGAGGAGCGCCTGGCGCAGGAGGAAGAGAATGAGGTATGGGCACGGGTGTGGGGACCCCAGGGGATTCTAAGGAGATCCAGCTCTACTATCAAAGGAGGTAAGAGCCTGGCTGACACATCTGCAGTGGGAAGGAGGGCAGGGGTCCCCAGGGGCCCAATGGCTCCATTCCAGCTCCAGGGTGCTCCTGGTGGAGGGAGCAGCTGGAAGTAGGAGACTGAGGCTTCAACCCCAAGAACTGAGAGACAGTGGGGTGGGCGAGCCGAGCTGGGCTCCTGAGATCCTCCACCCACCTGGGCCTCGAGGAAGCGGGCCAGGCTGCACAGAGTAGGACAGCCGGGGTGCTGCCAGAGAAGGTGGGAGTGTGGGGCCCTGAGATCTCCCAGCTGCTGTGGGGGGGTTGCTGAGACGGGAGAAACTCCAGCATTTGGTCCCTGAAGAAGAATAAAGACTGGGAGCAGAGCGAAGAAGGGGTCCTGGAAAAGGAAGCATGGGTTTTCCCAGGACTACCAGCCGCACTTGGGGAGGCCTTTGGAGCATGCAGCTCTGGGCAATTGCATTTTCTCTGGGATAAAGAAGTCGGGGAAGGGGGAGGTGCAGGCTTGTCTACTCTTCATTCTGTTTAAACTGGTATTTGACTTAGAGTCTGCTCTGCCAAGTGCCAGGTGCTGTGAGGAATAAGAGGGTTAGTAGGGCCAGCCCCTGCCTCCTTACCAGCCCTACAGTCATTCTAGCCAGCATCCGTCACCGGCAAGTCCACAGAGAAACGGGCAGAGTGAAGCAATGGTGAAATAGAGCTGTTAAGTCAGCAGGGAAGGGGCACAAAGAGTAGGTGAGTCGCTCTGACTGTGGGTGCTCAAGGACTCTTGGGAACGGGACAGCATTTGAGTGGGGCCTTCAAGGCTGGTGAGTGGAGATCAGGAAGGGAGGGAATTCCAGGCTAAGGAAAAGACAGGCACTAAAGTTGGGGTGAGTGATGGTGGGACTGTTGTGAGAAAGTCTGATAGTAGGTAGGGGCTAAGGCTGGGCACAAACCAGCGAGGGCCATGGGAAAGATATTTATTATTTGGGCAGTGGGGAGACACTAAGTGTTGCTGAGTGAGGGTGAGTGGTGCCATCTGACCTATTTTAGGAAGGCAGCTTGGACAGCCTGAGAAGGACACATTGGAGGGGAAAGACTGGCCCTAACAGGAATGGGAGGGAGGAGATAAATCAGTTTGGAGGTAGGCTCCGTTCAAAAAAAGAGTGACTGAATGGGAGTGAGGAAGAGGGAAGGACCAGGACTCTGGTGGAAGAAGAGATGAGGACTAGGGGCGGGGGAGGGGGGCAGGTTTGTGGGTGAGGAGCTTGGGCTGAACCCGCTGAGGCCGGGCTGGGGCACCCCTGGATCTCTAGGAATGCCACTTCTCCCCTGGGGCCAGGTAGGTGAGTCATGCTGCAGTGCCATTTCTGGAGTCCTGCCGCTGGACACAGAGACCTTCAGCAAGGGACACGGAGCAGTCCTCATCCATTCATTCACCCAACAAATATAGCAGCAGGGCTGTTGGGACACTGGGTGCCCACAGAGCCAGCCTTCCCACCAAATACCTCCTACATGCCCGGCACCATGCTAAGCTCTGTACAGGCATCGTTTCATTTAATCTGCACAACGATCTACAAAGTAAGGTGGGAGTTTGTTTCGTTGTGTTTCACCCACTAGCACCCAGTTCAATAAACATTGAGTTCTTATTGTATGTCAGCCCCCAAAGACAAATCTGCAGCAAAGGACTAGAGAGTCTAGTGAGCCCAAGAGTCTCTAGGTGTTCCCAGCAGGTCCCAGCCCATCAAGGTTCTCAGAGGGGAGCCTCTGTCCAGCCTGCTCCCCCTTCTTGGTGTGGGAGGCGAAGGAGAGTCCAGAAGCCCCTGGGCTGGGGATCTGTCGTGGGCGCATACAAGGTCAGGTCATCACTGAGGACTTAGGGGTGGGCAGAGATGCTGAGCGCCCCCTGTCATGATCCATTCACTCATTCACTCATTTATTCTCCAACATTCACTGAGCACCTGCTATATGCTAGACCCTGTCATAGCTGCTAGGGTTACCAAAATGATTATGACCCAAGCCCACCCTCTGGATGCTCCCTGAGGAACCCAGCCAGGGTCCCACATGCGGTAGTAGCTGCAGCCCAAGGTCATCCCTTGTTCCGGGAGGAAGATGCAGTGTTTCAGGTGAGGCCACACTGGGGACACCTCAAACCATGTAAGCCCAACACGGAAGGGAGCAGCCTGGGAAATCAGCCCTGGAGGAGTATACCACCAGAGCTCAGTGGGAAAGGCACAAGGCAGCTGAGAGCTCCGTAAGGGTGGCCATTCCTCCCCAGCCGCCATCTGGACTCCCCACAGAGATGGGGTGCCAGCATTTCGCAAAAAGTGGCTCCTTTAAAACGGAGGAGGAGCCCATGAGGAAGTGGTCCAGGCAAGTCAAAACCACAAATGGAGAGGAGACTTGGAAGGAGTCTCACCATCTAACTACAGTGAAAGTGAGGGGAATGCTAGGAGTCCCTTCAAACTGAAGCTACGTAGCTGTGGCTCCCGTCCCTCGGGTTCCCTGACGACAAGTTTCCAGTCCCAGGATTTCATGGAGCAGTACAATCTGAGAAAAAAAGTTGGCATCTGAGAGTTGCCGAATTTCTGTATTGACACATGAATCTATTTAAAGATTTTTTTTATTTATTTATCTGAGACAGAGAGAATGAGAGAGACAGAGAGCACATGAGAGGGGGGAGGGTCAGAGGGAGAAGCAGACTCCCCGCCGAGCAGGGAGCCCGATGCGGGACTCGATCCCGGGACTCCAGGATCATGACCTGAGCCGAAGGCAGTGGCTTAACCAACTGAGCCACCCAGGCGCCCGACACATGAATCTATTTAAAAAATAACTGTCAACTCTTACCACAATCAGTTCATCAATGTGAATTTTTAATGGCAACAAAGACATCACCACCATCATCATCATCATCTCAGTGCTTTGAAAGGTGAATATATTTAATTTCATGAAAACTCATTGCAGTAGCCCTTGAACTTGTCTTGCTGAGGACACACGACCGTCAGTGGACAGGTGTTTGAGCTGAGCTTGGGGTAGGGTTGAGTTGGGGAACTATGGGGAGCTTGGCTCTGGCCAGGGGCGCTCCAGGACCAGTCAGGAGTGGGGCTCCGAAGGGCTCTGAGGTCACACAGTAGGAGGTCTTTGGGCTTTCCTTGGAGTGGGTTGCGGGAGAGGCTACCTGCCTCCCCGGGTGCTGTGAGCAGGTCCTGGAGCACATCCTCTCCTTGGCTCACCAGAAACTCCGAGGAACTGCCCAGCAGAAGCTGCCCATGGACATGCTGGTGTTGGAGGATGAGAAGCACCACGGGGCTCAGAGTCCGGCCTTACAGAAGGTTAAGGTAAGTGTGAGGGGAACCCAACCTCCACGCTCAGGGGACAGGACAGGCAGTTATGGCTTTGCTCCCCCTAGTGAGGTATGCAAACCATTATCTCAGCAACCCCCACCCGGGATCATGCTAGCAATGCCAAATCTCGGCCCCACCCCAGACCTGCTGAGTCAGAATCTGCATGTGTACAAGATCCCAGGGGATGGACTCATTTTGGAAGCCCCAGGTGACTGGGTAGCAATACAGCAGGGCACCATGCCCATGTTAAGGGGCTCAGGGAGGTTGTGTGTGCTGATTGGAGAGACCTCGGTGCTGGTACGAGGAAACCAGAGCTTCCAGAGCACTATCGTGGAAGATGATCCCATAGGATGCTTGTCTGAAGGGCATCAACCAAGCCATAGTAGAAGTTACCTCTGGGAGAGAAGGGCTTCCTCTTCATACCTTTTATGTTTCTGTATTACTTTTTTTTTTAATTTTTAAAAAATTTATTTATTTGAGAAAGAGAGCACAAGCGGGGGAAGGGGCAGAGGGAGCGAGAGAAGCAGGCTCCCCGCTGAGCAGGGAGCCCAGTGCGGGGTTCCATCCCAGGACCCCGGGATCATGACCTGAGCTGAAGGCACAAGTTTAACTGAGCCACCCAGGCACCCCTGTTTCTATATTACTTTTGTGATCTCACACACACACAAATGAAACTGCATGGAAAGCTGAGGATTCAGATTCCATTCTGAAGGCCTGGGCTGAGGGTTACCTCTGAGATTCCCTCCTCCTACCCTTCAACTACATGAAGGCTCAAAGCTGGCAGCTTCTACGCAGTCCCCTCAAGTCTCCCCTTGTCCCCTGATCCCCATCTGTGTCCCGGTCTCATCTGCTTCTCCTAGTCCTGGGCAGGAGAGCTAGACCTGGATTCTCTCTCTCCTGAGAAGCTCTCTCTATCCTCCTCCCCCAGCTTAGCTCAGGGACCCCAAGGCCCCAGCACGGGGTTTGATGAGCCACCTCCATGCAGGGCCAAGAGCGTGTGCGCAAGACATCCCTAGATCTTCGGCGGGAGATCATCGACGTGGGTGGGATCCAGAACCTCATCGAGCTGCGGAAAAAACGCAAGCAGAAGAAGCGGGAAGCACTGATGGCCTCCCAGGAGCCACCTCCAGAGCCCGAGGAGATCGTAAGGGTCTTGGGGAGGACACCTGTGTCGGCAGGGGGCATGGGGAGCCCAGGAGGGCCTCTGATCACTGCAGGGCAGCCTTCCATTACTGGTTTCATGCCTTCCAGACTGGCCCTGTGGAAGAGGAGACATTCCTGAAAGCGGCCGTGGAGGGGAAAATGAAGGTCATTGAGAAGTTCCTGGCCGATGGGGGTTCCCCGGACACCTGTGATCAGGTGATGTTCTACTTGCACCTGGGCCTGCCTCCCTTTCAGAGTTGCCACCCCCACTCCGCCCACTTGTGGGCCTGTTTGAGAACAGGCATTGGGTGTCCTTTGGGAGGGGGGCCCTTAGATATGGGATGCCGCCTTGCCCATGCAGGAATTTACCTAAATCCTTAGGCCCTTTTCAACTTGAACTACCTCCAGAGTAACAAATGTCATGTGGTCTTTTAGGGAAGAAAGAGGAATGGAATTAAGTAAAAAAAGAGCCCAAACCAAGAATTTGGGGCTCAAATCCCATCTCTATCACTCCCTAACCATGTGACCTGCAGCTAGCTCTGTGTCTCAGTTTCCTCCTCTGTAAAATGGCCTGCTTCCCTCAGAACACGTCATGGGGATCAAATGGAATATTAATGCCTCGATTAGTATTTACTGACTGAAGGAAAAAACTATAAAGCACATGCTAGGATATGATACTATTTTTGTGTCGCATTGTATAATACGTTTCCTTTTAAAACTTATTATTGTATTGTGGCTAAATACATATAACATGAAATATGCCACTTTAGTCATTCTAAGTGTACAGTTCAGTGGCATTAATTATATTTACCATGCTGTGCAACCATCACCACGATTTTCAAAACGTTTCCATCACCCTTCATACTTTTCCCTGAAACTGCCTTTCACATTGGCAGAGCGCTCTTTCACACTCATCTCCCGGGATTAAGCAACTTAATGGTCACCCTCTGCAGCCTGCATCATTGTGGGCTTAGACTACATGGCCTTTCCACTCCATGAGACTCGGGAGTCTCAATTCTCTTGGTCTATCCAAACACCTCCCACCTCTGAGCACTGTGCCAGGTGCTGGGATTGCAAAAGAGGAAAGACCAGAATTGAGAGTAGAGGGAGACTGGCACACAGCCCTGTGGGAAGATATGCCTCCTGGCCTGAGTGTTTCAAGAGACCAAAGCAAAATGCTAAAGTTCATTTCTTCCTTGAATCAGTCATGGGTGCGCACCTGCCCCTTCTGGCCCTGGGCTAGGCACTCAGGGGAAACAGAGTCTAGTAAGACTTGGCCTGCCTTCCAATCGCCTCTCACTGTTTCTCTGGGTCCCCTGGGGGCAGCTCTGGCCTAGAGGTTTCAAGATAATGGCACTTGAGCTGCCCTGCCTCTTGAAGGAGTAGCAAGAATTCATCAAGCACTCACAGAAAGTAAGGGCAAAAATGGGCATTGCCAGCAGAGGGAACAGCCCGTGTCAAGGCCTAGCTTGATGTGCTTGGGGGTGGGGCACAGTGAGAAGGTCAGAGTTCCCAGGGCATAAGCGGGCTCCAAGGCTGGTCTGGATAGAACATGAAGGAGCTGCCAGAACATGGAAGCTATGGGTTACTAGCACAAGGCTCAGAATCGAAATGGGGTAAGGCCTGACCTCAGCCTGAGGCCAGAGATCAGGCCCTGACAGTCTCTCTGGGGACAGTTCCACCGGACAGCACTTCATCGAGCTTCCCTGGAAGGTCACATGGAGATCCTGGAGAAGCTTCTGGACCGTGGGGCCACTGTGGACTTCCAGGATCGGGTGAGCAAGAGACACCTATTGGGCGGGAGGTAGGAGGTGGGCCCAGCACCAGTAGACCCCCTCTCCCTGCAAACCTGTGCCAACCTGGAAGACAAACAGCCTTCCTCTGGGGCCAGGCCCCACCTCCAGTAGGTTGTATGGCCTGGGGCCATCCTCTGTAAACCTGGCTTGGACCCGAGGGTTCTCCTGCTCTGCTCGGTCCCATTGCCCAGGCACAGGCATGCCCCTGCCCCTTCTCCGCCCCCTTTCCTTCGATTCCTCTTGCCCTCTTGGCCGGGGTCCTTTCCCCCAGGGCATTTTCTCCCTTCCAGCCCCATCTTTCCCTTCCAGCTGGACTGCACAGCCATGCATTGGGCCTGCCGCGGGGGCCGCTTGGAGGTGGTAAAGCTCCTGCAAAGCCGAGGAGCAGACACCAACATTAGGGACAAGGTGAGGCAATAATGCTCATAGGTATTAGGTGGCTGGGGAGGGAGGGTGAGGGGCAGAGAACAGAAAAGCCCAGGAAGCAGGAGGATAGTGAGCTGGTCTGGTTTCTAGAGGGGCTGCAGAGCCCAGGGAGGGGCCATCACCTGTAGGTCCTTGGGGACCACCATCTGGGGATGGGAGCAGGAAGGACAGAGGAGAGGGGAAGAGAAGAAATCCACTATTTAGGGGGCTTTGGGATCACCCAAACGATGCGGGATTTGTTCATCCGTGCCATCCTTCTTCATCCTTTATCTATCTGTCCATCCATCCATCCATTCATTTATTCATCTGTTCGCTTGTTTATTCGTCCACCATTTTTCTATTCATTCATGCCTTTGTGTGTAACCTTGAACTAGTGACAGCCTCTGAGCCTCTGTGGCTTATCTGTCACATGTCTTACAGAATTCTTATATAATTAGATGGGGCAGTGTATGTAAATTATTTATTCAGCATAAGGCTGATGTTTTATAAGCTTTTGCCATGCCTGTCACATAGTTACCTCTCAGTAAATGGCATCTATTATAATTATTCACAGAAGGGCAGAGGAGTGAACAGCTGGGTGAGAGGGAAACCATAGAAGGCCTCCCAGAGGACGAGGCACCTAATGCTTCCGAGGTAGACCATTGGATAGGATGATGGAAATTGTAGCATTCCTAGTCATTGCAGGGCTCAGGCCTTGGCACTAGGACTTGGGGAAGAGATTAGGCTGGAGTTAGGACAGCCTCCCTCCCAGGGGCACCACAGTCCAGACCCCTTCAGCCAGCAGTTCCTGCTTCCTTCCCACACAGCTGCTGAGTACCCCCCTGCATGTGGCAGTCCGGACAGGGCACGTGGAGATCGTGCAGCACTTTCTATCCCTGGGCCTGGACATCAATGCCAAAGACAGAGTGAGTGTCCAGCTTCCCTTCTGCTCAGCCAATCCTGGGGGTGCAGGAAGCCTGGGGGCTCCCATATGCCCCCCGTGGGCCATACTGAGTGTCACATTGGCTCTAGGAAGGGGACAGTGCCCTGCACGATGCTGTGAGGCTCAACCGCTACAAAATCATCAAACTGCTGCTCCTGCATGGGGCTGACATGATGACCAAGAACCTAGTAAGTTCATTGCTTCCCTGATTCAGTAATTAGTGGGCACCACTCACCCAGGCTCTGTGCTAGGCACTCAGAGGAAATACAGAACTGAGCAAGACTCAGCCTGCCCTCGGAGCACACTCACAGTGGAGGGTCTCTCTGGACCCCTGGGAATTTGGGGCCCACCCACCTTCCCAGCTCTCTCTATGCTTATCTCTGTCCAGAGTGCCAGTGCGGAGGAAGGGCCAGAAAGGACAGTAAGAGGACTTCCCAAAGGCCCCCAAATAGATCAAAGGGGGTCCTAATGTCTAGGCCCAGGGAGGGACATGGAGGAACACAGCTGGAAGGAACCTGAGCGCTTGGTTGGCACGACCGCCCCTAGCACACTGTGTGGGCCTGGAGTTCTCTCAGGGTCCTACGTCCCCTAGTCCAAGCTCTTCTCTGGGGTCTGGAGCAATCACAAAAGAGGGGGAATGGGAGGGCCCCCCTGACTCAAGAAAGACTAAGGGGATAATGGGAAAGTCAGGAAAATATGGGGAGGCAGTAGGTGGGGGTTTCTCAACCAGGACATTATTGACATTTTGGGCTGGATAATTGGTGTGAGGGAACTGTCCTGTGCATTATAGGATGTTAAAGCAGTATCCTTGGCCTCTATTCACCAAATGCCAGTAGTTCCCACTTACCTGATTGTGACAACCACAAACATTCTAAACATTGCCAATTGCCCCTGGTTGGAACACCTGGTCTAGATGAGGGAACCTCCTGGTACAAACCTGAACAGTGACCAGATCTCCGCTTGGTTCCCCCAGGCAGGAAAGACCCCCACGGACCTGGTGCAGCTGTGGCAAGCTGACACCCGGCAGGCTCTGGAGCACCCTGAGCCCGAGCCAGGGTCAGAGCAGAACGGGCTGGAGGGTCCTGCCCAGGGTGGGCAGGAGCCCCCCCAGCCTGTGCCAGCCCACTAAACACCTGCCTCAGGCCAGCTGGGCACCCGGGCTGTCCCCTGCATGCAGCCAGAGGCTCTTAAGAACGGCCCCCAGAGCTGAGGACCCTGCCATTCCTCTGCGTACGATCCGGGACACCCACAAGCTACTGCAATAAAAAAAGTCGTTTTTGCTATTGGTGATGTTTGTTTCGATTTGTGTCTAAAATGTTTAGGAGTGAAGGAAAACGGAGCCAGGGTAGTTTCAGGGAAGAGGGGAGCCTGGAGCCCTTTGGCCTCAGCCCTGTGGCTTTTCCTACCGAGGTGTCTTCTTGCTTCTTTCCTGCCAGCCCTCTTCCCAAATTCCCAGCGTGGGTCCGCTGCTCCGCGCACCCCTCCTGCCCCTCCCCCCGTCCTGGTGACCGCCGTCCCACAGGGCTGTGTGCGGCCAGCACAGGCTCGTCACGCGGCGGCCCGCCCGCGCAGGGGGAACCTGGCCCGGGATCAGGGGAGCGGAGCGCTGGCGCAGGGCGGCGGTTCCCGGCGGCGGCTCAGCAACCACGCCTCCCTCCCGCAGGGCGGGGCCGGCTCAGCCAATCGGCTTCGCCAACCGCGGCCTGCCTTCCGGGCTTTGGGGCCGGGAATTGTGGGAGGAGGGCCCGGGCCCCACTGGAGAAGCCCTGTAGGGTCGGTACTCCAGGAACCGACCCCCCCCCCCCCCGCCCCCCGCGCCTGGCCCGAGGGACACTCGGTTGTGGCATTTGTCCAGCTGCCCCCTAAGGGGAGCGAGGCCATGGGGCCTATAGGCTTAGCCTCTGACCCTGGGGACTCTCAGCCCAGGCCTGCCCCAGCACCAATAGTCAGGGGGCAGCAAATTTTTAACTAGACACACTGATCATTAACAGGGTAGGAAGGAGTTCAGACTCAGCCTCACTCAGGGGCAGAGACCAGCTGGGCCTCGGGCCTCTTGCAGAGATGTTGGGCCGTGGAGTCTGGTCCTCCGTGAGGCAGGGGCTGAGCAGGGGCTTGTCCAGGAATGTGGGGGGCTGGGCCTCAGGGGAGGGGAGGAAGGTGGACATTGCAGGCATCTACCCCCCTGTGACCACCCCCTTCACTGCCACGGCAGAGGTGGACTATGGGAAACTGGAGGAGAACCTGCACAAATTGGGTACCTTCCCCTTCCGAGGTAAGTGGGGTCTGTCCTCTGGGGGAGTTGGGGGAGAGGTGAATGACCCCAGTCTCCTCAGCCAGTGAGCTGCTCAGAGACATTGGGTACCTCAGGAGGAGTCGTTTTATTCTGGGAGAGGAGCAGGGGGCACTGCTCTGGGGTCAGGAGGCAGGAAGCTCCTTGCTGGCGTGCAACCTTGACTGAGTCTCACCTGCCTCGGTTTCCCCAGTTGTAAACTGCCAGAGTGCCTTCTTAGGCCCTAGGTAATGGGTATGAAAGTCCTTGTCAGCTAAACACTGTGCGGTTGTGAAGGCAGCTGGGGGCGTCACGTGGCAACCCAGCCAGTGGGCTCATCTCCCTACAAGCCTTGTTTGCACACGCTCTTCTGAGCCAAGCCTCCCTGGATCCTCTGACTCATTTCCTCTTTACACGTGGGTCTCCCCTCGCTGAGGTCAGGGACTGGACAACATGCAACACAGCCACAGGCACAATAAATGAAGGGAAGAAGTGGCCAGGTCCTCCCATCCTGCCCACCCTCGTCTGTCACCCGTGACAAGTCCCTGAGGTGGTAATCTCACTAGCCCCATTTCACAGACGGGGAGCTGGGGCTCAGAGTGACACAGTTGCTTGCCCAAGGTCATTGCTAATACATGGCTGAGCTGGGATTTGAACCCAGGTCTGACTGCAGGGCTATGCTTGGTTTCACTCCACAGCACTAACTGCTGAGCTGCTAGACCAGACTGTTTCAACAAATAAAGTCTGGTTGGCACCAGCTCTGGGAGTGGAGAGGTTCTGACCGAGGCGGGGCAGCGGAGCAGTTGAGAACATGGACTCTGGATTCAGATCACAACTCTGCCACTGACCTAGCTGTGAGATCATCTCTCTAAGCCTCAGTCTCCCCATCTGACACCTGGGAGTAATGATGCCCACATCGTACAATGGCTGGGAGAGAAATCCAAGAGAGGGCAAATGAAAGCACACTGTGAATAGAAAAGGGTGATGTACCCTAGAAGTTATGGATCCAGTGGTCACAGTCACTAGGACCACAGGTCCATAGAGCTGCTTTGTGACAGTGACTACTGACCTGACCAAACCCCATCCACATCTCAGGGCTGAGGTGATGGGACCCTTTCCTAGGGCTCAGTGAATGCCCTGTGGATGCCCATGGTGAGCAGTGACACAAACTCTAAGTAAATTTCTTTTCGGGCTCAGCTTGCTGGGGCCTGAGAGTCTGCACGGAGGCCTGCGTCTCTTGAAGCAAAGTGAGAAGCTCCTTGAATCTCTTATTTATTAAAAAAAAAATTTTTTTAAGTAATCTCTATGCCCAGCATGGGGTCTGAACTCATGACCGCAAGATCAAGAGTCGCATGCTCCACTGACTGAGCCAGCCAGGCGCCCCTTGCTCCTTGAATCTTAAGAGGAAGGAAGACTCGGCTTCACCCTCCAGGTTCAATGACACCCTGGTGCAGGGGGTGGGGAGGGTGAACTCTGCGTCCAGTGCCTGCCTGCCACCCAGAGAATCCACAGACACCCCCAGGCTCTTCTCTGGACCTTTCCTTCCCTCCTAGCTGCTCATTCACTCCTGCAGAGCACACGGGGGTGCCCAGGATCACAGGCTGCCGTGGATTTGGCAGGCCACGGGCCACAGGTGCCCACTGACCCACACAGGGTCCTGCTCCCGCCTCATCTCTCTCTTACCCACACACCAGGGAGGCAGTGGGCTGAGTAGAAAGAGCTCAGCATCCCGAGTTAGAAGGCTGGGTAAGAATCCTGGTTCTGCCAGTTATGGCGACCTTGGAGAAATCCCTGAACCTCTCTAATCTGACTTCCTCATTTTAGAATGGAACTGAGCCACAGGGTTAACGCATTCCTCCCAAGGAGCTCAAGTGTGAGGCCCTGGCATAAAGAATAGAGCCATAGGGTCCTGTCACTGCTCCCAGGACACAGCCAGAATGCCCGGGAAAGGAGCCGTGAGCAACTTTTGCTCTACAGACAATGTTTTTCTGGCCCTGTCCTGGCCCCCGGCTTTGGCTTTGCTGCCCAACACTCGGGGGCAGAGGAGGAAGCCCTCACATACCACAGTGCCAGGGCCTCCTGCAATAAGTTAAAGGGCCTCCAAAGGGGAGGTGGGAACCTGCCTTTAATGAATCAGTGAACGGTTAGAGATTCTTCTGGAAGGTATTGCCTGAAACTGTGTAGCTCTCTTTATTTCTTATTTTTGAATTGTTAATTTTTACTGATTATTTGTATAAAGAGTATCATTTTTAAATGAAAGTTATAACTAGAGACCGGAGGGTAAAACTGTTGCAGAGGGGCCATTTGGCCCTGAGCTCACTCCTACAAACAACCTCGAAGATGAACTTTGAGTTGTTATTTCCAAATGAGGTTAGTGGACGACCACAGAGCTACTTCAGCAGGACTAGGGAGATGATGTTCCCCCATAAAACTTTGAGCTTGTATCTTATTCCCTTAGTACATAGACAAAGATATTATTGTGTATATTAAAGCCATTACTTTGTTAAATAAAAATATTTTGTTTAAAAAAAAAATCACAATTTTTACAACCCTATTTTGGCATTTACTTTGGCATTCACTTTTATTTATTTATTTTTTTTTATTTTTTAAAAGATTTTATTTATTCATGAGAGAGAGAGAGAGGCAGAGGGAGAAGCGGGCTCCCAAGGAGCAGGGATCCCGATGCGGGACTCGATCCCAGGACGCTGGGATCATGTCCTGAGCCGAAGGCAGACGCTTAACCATCTGAGCCACCCAGGGGCCCCTAGCATTCACTTTCAAAAAGTGAAATGTGGTTTTTAAAAAATGTGTTAGATGCCTCTGGGAGAAAAATAGAGGGCCCCAGGCCTGTTTCTACCCTGAGAGGCTCTGGATATAATTTGGGATTGTGGGCCAGGCTTTCCACTGTCTGTACCTACAGAGAGCCTGGCCAGGTGGCCCACCTGTTCATCATCTAAACTGTGCCCATTTAACCAGGGCTCAGGAGGAGGGGGGAGAATTCTGGGCTTGCAGGTGTGTCACTGAGGCACGAGGTAGCAGCCCCCATCCTGGAATGGCCTCTGGGATCTGGCATCTGTTGAAGACCCCTGTCCTATCTGCTCTGCCTTCTCAGCCCACTGTTGTCTCCTCTCAGTTGTGACCTCATGTTATTCTAGAATGAGCTCCTTCCCGGGCCCCTTTCCTTCTGGACCCTGCTCTGTAAAGGGGTTGGGGCTGCAAATGTGCCAAGCTGGCAGCAGGGGTGGGCCCTGAATGAAAGGAGACACCGACGTCAGGCAGCCTGGAATGGATGCCTGGAATGGAAGGACCCCTTCAGCCGTGGTCGGCGCACCTGCCCCCTGGGGGCCACTGGATGGAGAGGGAGAGAAACCAAAGATTGGAAAAGAAGGCTTGAGTTGCAGAATGGGTCACAAGCAGAAGGCAGAAGGGACTCAGAATTGGGGAAGCTGCTTTGCAACTTACCTCGGGGACAGCTGTCAGGGTGGGAGACGGGACTTGGGCCTCAGGAAACGGCCTGCCGGGTTGGACGTGAGGGATGCTGTGGCCTCTCCCCACCCCGCCCCCCTAGCCACCTTCCTCACAATGGGGTTCATTGCTGAGGTGGGAGGGGCATCCTAGGAAGGGTCCAGCTGGGGGCCTGCCAGCCAGACAGCCTCGGGGAACCTGCCCTTTCAAGCATGAACCATACCATCCGGGCTCCCCCACTCCCGGTGTGCTCTTAGCTCTGCCTGCCTGGCTTAGGGTCCTGGAGGCCTTCTTGGAGCTCATCCAGCAACCATCATGCAAGGTGGTGCTGGGGGCTGCCCTCTTACTCGGCGGTGGAGGCCTCATGCTGTGGTTTCAGAGGAGGAGGAGAAGGAAGACATCTCCTGCTCCTGCCCAGGAGGAGCAGGGGCCACCCGAAGGTCACCAAGCAAAGAATGAGAACTGGATTAAATCTCACTTTAGCCGCCTTTCTGAAGAGAAGCTGGCCACCAGCAGCAGCACCCCCCCTGCCCCCGAGAGTGGCCGTGGGGCGGCCAGCACCACGGTGCGCACAGAGACCTTCACCACCAGGCAAGGAGAGGTGGGCGCAGCTCTGCACCGGCAGTCCTTCACCAGCAAGCAGAGGTTGTCTGGCTCCTCGCTGACCAGAGAGACCCAGAGGGAGTCTGGAAAATCCTCGTCCACGGATGCGGCCACCTGGGCTGCTGTGGCTGCCTGTACCAAGGAGATTGACAGCCTGGGACAGCAGCTGGCTCATTCCATGTTGCAGCGTGCCATGATTTACCAGAACTCAGGCCACCTGGAGTCCAAAGACATCAACCAGGAGGAGCTGAAGGCCCTCGAGGAGGTGGAGTTGAAGCTGAAGGGGAATTTCCTCACTCAGCGAGAAACCGCGGTAGCTGGCATGAACCACACACACACCTTCCATGGCCACGGTCCCCACGGCCACCAGGGGTATCCGAGCCACCCGAGCCACCCGAGCCACAGTCTGCCCAACCGCAGCCAACACACCTACCACCCCTTTGAAGCCACCACCTAACCACAGATGGAGACGCCCCTTCCCCCGACAGGGCTGGCACACAAGTGTGGGCCTGTTTTCTCTCCTGTGGGGCAACCCGTGTGGCCCAGGGTGAGAGGCTGCTGCCCCAAACCCTTCTTCCTCAGCCCCCCACGGGGCTCCTGGGCCCCTTCAAGTCTGTGAGTAGGGTCTGTCACGGAGAATGGCTCCCGACGGAGGGGCAGGTGGAAGGAAGGGAAGCAGCCAAGACACACGCCCGGGCCCCTGAAGACCCACCAAGAGAAGACAGGCGAGGCAGATCCCAGGAGCAGCTGAGAGCCCCCAGACCGACGCCAAATGCCTGGAACTGAGCCAATAAAGCCTTGTATACCCTCATTCTGAGTCTGGGGGGCTCTGTGGCCAGCCTCAGGACTGGGCGGGGATACGGGGAGAGGCTTCCGCTCCCACAGTCCTCTTCGTGTGGCCCTTGGCTTGGGCTTTTTGCTGGGCTGATTCAAGACTCCATAAATCAGCTTCCCCGGGTCTCGGGTTCTGGGGATGGGACGTCTCCCGGGAGCTCAGCACCCACCAACCCGCTGTTGGCCAGGGAAGGAGGAAGCGGCCAGGTGTTGAGAGGTGGGGGGGAGAGACAGGCTTTCAGAAGCTAGTAAGCAAGGTGGGGTGTGGGTCTCCTGTTCTCTTGGTGTCATCTTCGCCCTATCTCCTGCTGCTCGAGTCGTGTGGCCTCCTGCACTGCAGTGCTCTCTCCCTGCCCCACCTGCTTTCCGGGGTCGCTGGGATCCCCATTAATGCCTCCCCCGCCTACCTTAAGAGCTGTTGTGCCATATACTCTCTCTTCCTGTTTATGTTACCGTGGCTGGGGCTGCTGCTGGTACTACGGATTAGTAGTATTACTAGTACTACCAGCAGCTCCCTCTTTTTTTTTTTTCTTTTCAGTTTTTAGTATGTGCCATGTTCTGTGTTAAGTGTTACAGCACAGTCCCATGGAGACAGTATTGCGTTACCTCCGTTCTGCAGATGAGACACCTGAGGCTCAGAGCTGTAATTCGCCTGACAGGGCATCGACAGTAAGTGGTGGAGTTAGAGCCCCGCTCTGGCCGACTCCAAAGCTCAGACCCCAAGTCCCTGCCTTGTGCTGCCCCCTAGAGGTGGCCCTCCAGGGGGCTCCCTCTCTCATGCTTACCTCTGCCCTCTTACCACATGTCCTGACTCTCTGTACCCTCCCTCAAGCCCGGGACTTCCCCTGCCTCCTCTTCCTGGGTCCCAAGAAGCCGTTTCTGGGGCAAGGGGGGACCTCCAGTAAGGGGCTTAAAGGGAGGCAGCTCTGTCTCCCATGAAAGTTGAGAGAAGTCAGCTACACCACACTGTCTAACCCCCAGTGGCTCCTTTACATAGAAATGTACCATTGGCATCTGTGATGAACTTACCAGTGTTTCCCAGCCTGTGGGCCTCAAACTTCCCAGAAGAAGGCGCCCAGAATCCTTCCAAAGGATGGATAAATCTACAAACACCCTAAATGTTGTTGATTGATTTTATGGGGCATAATTGGATGTATTTGAATTCATCTATCTATCTATCTATTGTAAAGATTTTAAGTAATCTATACACCCAACGTGGGGACCGAACTCACAACCCCGAGATCAAGAGTCGCATGCTCCACTGACTGAGCCAGGCAGGCGCCCCAGTATTTGAATATTTTTAAAAATTACTCATAAGTGACTTTATATAAATGTTAATGTGTGTGTGTCTGTGTGTGTGTGCATATATACACTTTAAAATACTTCGTACTGGGTGTCGTGGAGGAGGCCAACATGAGGGGATGTCTGTGATCTTGATGATTCTTGGCAAAGTAGGGCCATGTGCTGTGCAAGGGGGACAAAATAACAGGAGGGGCAGAAGCCAGGGGGAGTGAGAAAAGGCTCTCCGGGGCTGCAGCTCAGGGAGGAAGGTGGTCCAGGCAGAAGGGAACAGCATGCGCAAAGGTGTAGAGGCAGGGTCATGACACTGTGTCTGGGGGACCTTGACAGTTTGGCTGAAGGGGAACATTTAGAGATGCGCGAAAGGTAGCAGGAAAAGCCAGAAACATGACTCCGAAGTTTAGAGCCCAGAAGGATGTAGAAGAGCATACAGTCCAACTTCCTCATTTTACAGCAGAGACCAGTTTGAGAAATTCTGCCTAATCCTGCATGTGGAGGTGGGGGAGATGGAAGGGTTCTGGAGAACCTCTGTATATTTTTGGGTAGGCCACAGGGAAGGACAAGGAACAGGAGATGGAAGTTCAGAGGAGAGATGTCTGGTGGAGGGATCCTGGGAAGACTTCTGAGGGGAGGTGGCAAGGATGATGGGTCAAGGGGCATAAGAGTAAGAGAGACTGTGATTCCTTTGGGCCACAGTCAGTCACCATGTTCCTTGTGCATGCCCAGCCCCGAAGACCCACTCCTCTCCCCCAGGCCACTCTGGCTCCCCAGAGCAGTCAGCATAACCGTGGGGCCGAGGGAGAGTAGCTTCTGTGATGAGCCGCGTTGTCTTGCAGCTGGATCGGGCAGGAGAAGTTCCTGAGAGCAGGCTCCCCTCCCACAGCGGCCTCAGATGGAAAGCTGCCACCCTCCTGATTTAAGGCTTGAGCACTTTCTCCGGACTCTGTCATAATTACAGCTAACACTGCTAGGTTCTAATCTAAGCACTTTATAAGTAGTATCTCATTTAAGCCTCACAACTCTTTAAGGAGGGCACTAATATCCCCATTTTTCATGTGAGGAAGCTGAAGCTTGGTGACGCCATTTGCCCAAGATCTCATAGCTGATAAGGGCCTGCGCCGAGTTTCGCGCAGGCTCCTCTGAGTTCAGAGTCTACGCATCCGACCACTCCACCCATCTGCTCTTTCATCGCATGCTGTCTTCACTCCCTGACCCGTCCGGGGCCCTGGTGCCCCCCCCCGCCCCGCTCTAGTCCCCTGTCTACACCAGGGGAGGCACAGCAGGCCTAAAACTGGACATCCCACCCAGGAGAGAGGGGGGTTCTTTGCAGCATCAGTTCACAGATTTCAAGGTGCTTTCTTGCACATTTTCTTGTTTGGGCCTTTAAAGTAGCCTTATGAGGTAGGATTGAAATGTTTTTATTATCATCCCGTAAAAAAGGAAATGGGGACTCAGATACATGATGTAATTTGCTCAAAAGGGGAGCTGGGTCCGACTGTTTCCCGACTCTGTGATATTCCCTCCTCCCCAGCCTGGCCTGCCTTCCTCTGGCCTGGGTCACATGCTCCTTTCTGAGACAAGGGAGAGGCCACCAGGAGTCTTGAGCACAGGGGCCTGCCTTCCCTCGGAGAGCGCAAGACCCAGCTGTCCTGCTGCTCAGGAGCCCCTGGAACTGGCCCCCAGAATGAAGGGGGTCTTGGGGATGAGTGAACACGGCCGAAGAAGTGGCTGGTGCAGGAACGGGCCTGGCCCCCTTCCAGGGTGGTGGTGGCAGCCAGGGTTGTGGAGGGAGGGAGATGTCTTTGGAGGCATTTCCATAGAGGCAGTGGCAAAAGTTCCATCTCAGAATCTTTGACCTCTCAGCAGAGGATGCTGGTCCAATCCTCTCCGGGGTTGGCGACTCACACATGGGGGCACTCACACTGGCAAAGGACCGGCACCTTTTGTGACAAGACAGAAGGAGGCTCCTGGCCTGACGTGAAGAAATGGATCCTGAGGAGGCAACACAACAGAAGCCAAAAACTATTTGCCTCAAGATGCTCCCTGCAATGTTACCAAGGCAAAAAAGTGGGGGGGGGGCAACTGCTAAGTATCCAGTGAGCCATTCTGGCAATCCACTCTGTGGAATCTGCTGGTGTCGTGAACAGCATGGAAAAAGGTTTGTGTTGAAAAGTTGACTCTCCATCACACTGTGTCCCCTAAGGATGACTCACTGGAACAGTCTCTCTTGGTCCCAATGCCAGGAAACTCTGTGTGTCTCTGGGGCAGCTGCTTTGCTTTTATCTTGAGTTCTGCGTATCTGTCAGCTGATCACATTTCCCTTTTAGCTTTGACTGTCAGGAAGCTCCAAACCAAAGTGATGGCCCATCTCTCACAACTGCGTGGCAGGGATTTTGTATATCAGTATCCCGCCCCCCAGCTTTCTCTTCTTTGCTTTCTCCCAAGAGGTCTCCTATTTATTAATAATCTTGTTGTGTCATAGGCTGTATTTGTCAACTATTTCAGAACAATGTTTTTGGAATGGGATGGAGTAGAGAGGAGGAAGAAGAGGAAAGAGAAAGTGAAATGAAAGAAGCAGAGAGGAAAATGGTTTTACTCTAACATTCCCTTCAGATTCAGCCAAAGAGCCTCAATTCTGTGATATAAAAGGGTTGACACCTTATCTGGTGGTGTTAGAAACCTCTCAAATGATCGGTCAAACAGGAAAATGCAAAATAAAATAATGGGATGTCACTTTTCACCCAGAAAATTGGCAAAAATTAACTCTGACAATACCCAGCGATAGCATGGATGAACACTAACAGGCCCTTCCATGTGGTACAAACTGGCTAATGAGGCAGACGTTTGGCACGTGAAGATGCACATGGATGTGGCTCAGCAATTACACACCCAAGTAGACTGTAGAGAAGCTCAGACATGGGCACAGAAGACCTTATAGGATGTGTTTGTTTCAGCATTATTTGTAATAGCAAAACTAAGGAAACATTCTAAATGTCCCCAAAAGGAGAATGAAAAGTAAATTGTAGTCTAACTTCACAACAGAATATAATATAGCAATTAAAATGAATCAGAACTGTGTACTGCTAGGGACAAAGCTCACAACATAATCTTGAGCAAAAATAGCAAACCACAGACGCTTGTATGAGCTTGATTCCATTCCTATAAAGCTTAAAATGGCAAAAAACGTCTTATATCTTGTTTATGGGTCAATATGTATGCCTTAAGGGTATAAAGACATGAACGGGAACAATGACACCCGAGTCGGGACAGCTAGAAGAGGAAGAAAAAGGTGATCAGGGGAGGGTTGCCGTGGGTGCTGGGTACACACCTGTGGATTCTATTATTATCGAGTCTTTGGGGTATAGCTAAAATATTTCATTAACACAAAGAAAAATGGTGTGGACACTGCCGTCACAACTGGGTAAAACATTCTGCCTGCATCAGGACAAAGACGGGAAGGAAATGTGTGAAAAACTATGGCGTTGGGGTGGTAGGGACCTGGGTGTGCGTAACGGCAACGTCCCGGTTGTTGGTAGAGGATGGGAAGGCGTTGGCTGTGATGGGACCTGTCTTGCAGGCTTCGTGGTCCAGGGCTCCAATGGCGAGTTCCCCTTCCTGACCAGCAGCGAGCGGCTGGAGGTGGTGAGCCGAGTCCGCCAGGCCATGCCCAAGGACAAACTCCTGCTAGCCGGCTCTGGCTGCGAGTGTGAGGCCACAGTGCTCTGGGCTCTGGGGGTGCTTGGGGGGCCTGGGAGTGGGGAGCCAGGCTCCTTGGTCCTGGGGCTGGTTCAGCCTACTGGTTCTGTCTCTTCTGAACCCCTTGCTTACCCAGCCCTTCGGCCTCCTGCTCTCACCCGCCGTGGCCCGTAGGGAAGACTCCCTCTTTCCTCCTATAGCCACGCAAGCCACTGTGGAGATGACTGTGAGCATGGCCCAGGTTGGGGCAGACGCCGCCATCGTGGTGACCCCTTGCTACTATCGTGGCCGCATGAGCAGCGCTGCCCTCATTCACCACTACACCAAGGTGGGTGTGGGGCCTGGGCATGGGGTTGGGGCCTGGGACTGAGAGGAGGCTGCCTGGGGAGAGAGAGAGCAGCTGGGGGCCGAGGGGGAGCCTCCTTCCCGTGAATGGCAGCCGTGGGGACGGGGAGGGCTGCCGCTGGGCCGCTGGCCAAACACACTGTGTGGCTGTTTCCTCGCCTCTCAGATGGGAGGAATGGCCCGGTCTTCCTCACGGGGTCCTTGTGAGGACCGAGTTCCATCGAAATGTAGAGGACTTAGAGCTGAGCCTGGCACATAGAAAGCGCTCATGAAATATTATTATTATCGCTTACAAGCAGGGAACACAGCACTGTGACTCCTAGTGCAGGAGGTGGGCATATCCAGGTGGCCCCCAGGGCCCCAGGCCCGGAGCTGGTGGTGGTGGGCAGTGCCTTGCGCCCCTCGGGCCCCACCACCTCTCCTCTCTTCTCTGCCTCCCTCAGGTCGCTGACCTCTCCCCAGTCCCTGTGGTGCTCTACAGCGTCCCAGCCAACACGGGCCTGGCCCTGCCCGTGGATGCGGTGGTCACGCTCTCCCAGCACCCGAACATCGTGGGCATCAAGGACAGTGGCGGTGATGTGAGTAACAGTGGCTCCTGGCTGGGGCTCCTTCCTCGTCTCCTGGGCCATCAACTTCGGGGCAGCTCTGGGACCCGCTTCAGTCCTGGGCTGCTCTCGGGGTTCTTGCCATTGTGTGGGCTCTCTGGGGCTTTGTCCAAGTTTTGGGGCTAGCTCTCTGGGGCAGGGGCGCTCATCCCCCGCCCAGCCCCCATCTCGCTTGGTGTTGAAGCTCTGGGCGCGGTTCTCACGCAGGTTTGCTGTTGCAGGTGACCAGGATGGGGCTGATGGTTCACAAGACCCGGAGGCAGGATTTCCAGGTGTTGGCTGGATCGGCTGGCTTCCTGCTGGCCAGCTACGCCGTGGGTAGGCCTCCTGCTGCACTCACACTGTCGTGGGTGGTACAGCCAGGCCCCCCCCCCGCCGAGGGCTAGGGCCCCTTCTGTGGGGTCCTTTTGCCAGTCTGCCTGCTTGGAAACCTCAGAAGTCCAGAACGCTGCTCGCTTGTCTGAAAATTGGGTGCTTCCGAGTGACCTTTCCGGGCAGTAGAGGGTGGTTGTGTATAATCCTTGGGCTGTAGCAGGGATGCCCGAAGTTTGTTCTAAGTCCTGAGCTCCCTGCTTAGTTGACAAATTTAGCCCCTCTAATCTCACCCTGTAAATCATTCTCTGAGGATAGAGGCCTTGGGGCTTTTCCTCTGGTCCAGGAGTCTGTTTTCGCCTCCCCCTGGTGCCAGGCCAGAAGGAACTGTTAGACCTATAGGGTTGGGCCAGGGATCTTCAGCTGCCTGATTCCGTTCTCGTCCAGGATCCTAGGAACATCACCGTTAAACCAACCATGCCGGTCTGTTGTGGGTTGGGCTCCTTGGGTTCAGGTTGGATTTGAGCCCGGGAGCGGGGAAGAGGGGAAGCATCTGCTCCCTTCGGCTGGAGCCGCAGCAAGGCCAGATCTGTGTTACTTGTCCAGTTCCTGGCCTCTGGTCTCCACAGACTTCGGCTTGCTGCCTGGGTCCTTGCACATCTCTCCTCTGCCACGTCACAGTCTCTAAAGTGCAAGGGCAGAAGAGGGGACCCATTAAAGCCTTGTTCCCGAGGGAGGGGCAGATGGAAAGAGCACAGGCTCTGGAGGTGGGGTGGGGGGGTAGTACTTACTGCCGGGCAGGGTATTCAACCTCGCTGGGCCTGAGCTTCTACTCTGTAAAGCAGGGGGGTGTTGTGAGAACGTGTGAGAATGTGGCCACGTTGTCCACGTAGTGCCTGGCATAGAGTGGGGATCCATAAATGGCAGCTTTATTAGCTCATTCCAAATTTCCCACTCTCCAGTCTTGAGGCCACTGTGCTTAGGGTCACCCCTAACTAGCCTTAGAATCACATCACAGGCTGGCAGAGTGGCAAGGCCCCCCAAGATCACAGCCAGCCCGTTTTCATTGCCCAGATGAGAACAAAGAGGACCGGGAGGTCTAGGACTTGGGCAAGTTCATGCTGCCAGTGGGAGGAAATGCCTGGTCTCCCGACTGTGTCCAGGGCTCTTTCCATCCCCACCCCCACCCCCAGCGCCGTCCCAGGCCAAATTCACGGGGGGGGGGGGGGGGGGGGATAAGATTTCAGAAGAGCAAGGTCTTCCCGTCCACTCCACCCCCTTCCCGGACTGATGAGTCAGGGGGCTATTAGAGGATCATGGAGGTGTCAACTGGCAGGTGGGACTTTACTCTGGGAGGTGTGTTGGGGGGTGCAGGGGAGGAACTGTTCTTAAGTTAGCCTTCAGGCTCTGTTCCCTGACCTTCAGCCTGTGCGATTCTACTTCAAATATGCTGGCAGCTTTTCTCTCTGGAAATCTGTACTCTGGACTCACAGAGCATGCCTTGGATATGACCAACCAGTGGCACCGAAATCCACATCCTCTCTCCCCAGAATAAGAGGTGCGGGGGCGCAGGCTTTGGAATTGCCTGTGAGAAGAGGCTCTGGCTGATGTTCTGCATCTTACTCTGGGGCAGGAGCTGTGGGGGGCGTGTGTGCCCTGGCCAATGTCCTGGGGGCTCAGGTGTGCCAGCTGGAGCGACTCTGCCTCACGGGGCAATGGGAAGATGCCCAGAAACTGCAGCACCGCCTCATTGAGCCAAACACTGCGGTGAGCTCCCAGCCAATGACCCCAAGGCGTGTGTGTGTGTGTTGGGGGGGGTGTCTGTGTCCTCATTGAGGCAGGAGCCAGGGCAGGCACAGGGGTCACCACGTAGCCTCTTCCCTTTCAGAAAATCCTTTTAGAGAATCTCCCAGCGTGGGAACTCCAATCACGACTTCAGACAAAGTTGAGCCCTGTTGGTTGTGTTGCAATTCACTTAGGGAGCCAGTTAAAATTCTAATCCTCTAGACCCAGGAATAAGCATTGAGACAAACGACCTGGCTGATTGTGGTGACATAAGTAATCCCGGGACCTTACCTAGAGATGCACTGCCTGGGGAGAGTGAATCATGGGCCTTTCCATCAGCTTTATGAGTCAGATCCCGGAGAACAGAATGATTGGGAGTAAAGGAGGAGTTAGAAGGTTGGATGTATTCAGAGCCCAGACTTCCCAGGAGAGTTTTGTCTTTCAATAATCTTCTCTGCAGTCAGACAGTGTACCCCAATTCTGTATTGGGCAAGTCAAGGAGAAGAGCTGAGAGGGAATGCCTGTCAAGAGCCCAGCAGCACTGTGCAGAGCCATATTGGGGTCTGAGGCAGGAAGGAAAATGTGTGTTCTTAGAGACACCTTTGTATGTGTATTTTAAATTAAACTTTTAATTTTGAGATAACTGTAGGTTCAGATGAAGTTGTAAAAAATAATCCAGGGGCACTTGGGTGGCTCAGCCGGTTAAGCGTCTGCCTTTGGCTTGGGTCATGATCTCAGGGAGACTGCTTCTGCCACTCCCCCTGCGTGTGCCCTCTTTCTCTCTCTTTCTCTCTCTCTCTCAAATGAATAAATAAAAATTAAAAAAAAAGGGCGCCTGGGTGGCTCAGTTGGTTAAGCGACTGCCTTCGGCTCAGGTCATGATCCTGGAGTCCCGGGATCGAGTCCCGCATCGGCTCCCTGCTCGGCAGGGAGTCTGCTTCTCCCTCTGACCCTCCTCCCTCTCATGCTCTCTGTCTCTCATTCTCTCTCTCGCAAATAAATAAAATCTTAAAAAAAAAAAAAATTAAAAAAAAAAAGAAAGAAAGAATACAGAGAGAGTCCATGTACCCATTCCCCAGTTTCCCCCAATGGGAATATCCTACAAAATTACAGTACAATATCACAACCAGGATTTGGACTTTGATACAGTCCAGGTACAGAGTATTTTCATCACCCGAAGGATCCTTCATGTTATGCTTTCATGACTACACCTACTCACCTCCTGCCCCCACCGCCTCCTTAACTCCGGCAACTGCACATCCGCTCACCATTTTTATAGTTGTGTCAGTTCAAGACTGCTATATGAATGGGATCATTGGGTCTCTAACCTTTGAAATTGGCTGGCTTTCACTCTGCAGAATTCTGTGCACATTCATCCGAGCTGTTGCATGCAGCAATAGCCCGTTTCTTTTTATTGATGAATAGTGTTTCACGGTGTGGCCGGGCCACACTGTGTGTAACCATTCACTGGTGAGAGGACAGCTGGGTCATTTCCAGTTCGGGGCTATGAGAAGCTACTCTGAACATTGATGTACAGGTTTTTGCGTGACTGTAAGTTTTCATTTCTCTGGGATAAATACATAATTCGTGGGTCATATGATGATTGCATGTTTAGTTTTTGTGTTTTTTTTAAAGATTTATTTATTTATTTGAGAGAGCGAGAATGAGAGACAGAGAGCATGAGAGGGCGGAGGGTCAGAGGGAGAAGCAGACCCCCTGCGAGCAGGGAGCCCGACGCGGGACTCGATCCCGGGACTCCGGGATCACGACCTGAGCCGAAGGCAGTGGCTTAACCGACTGAGCCACCCAGGCGCCCAATAATTCTTTTTTTTTTTTTAAAGATTTTATTTATTTATTTGAGACAGAGAGAATGAGAGAGAGAGAGAGCACATGAGAGGGGGGAGGGTCAGAGGGAGAAGCAGGCTCCCCGCCGAGCAGGGAGCCCGACGCGGGACTCGATCCCGGGACTCCAGGATCATGACCTGAGCCGAAGGCAGTCGCCTAACCGACTGAGCCACCCAGGCGCCCTGCATGTTTAGTTTTTTAAGAAACTGCCCAACTGTTCTCCAGAGTGGCTATGCTGTTTTGCGTTTCCATCAGTGTAAATGTATGACTGACCCATTCTCTGCCTCCTCACCAGCTTTAGGCATTGTGACTATTTTTTATTTTAGCCATTCCGATAGGTGTGTAGAAACATTTCAGTGTGGTTTTAGCTTGCATTTCTCTGATGACTAATGCTATTGGACGTCTTTTCATGTGTTTATTTGCCATCTGTATATCTTCTTAAATGAAATGTCTGTGTATGTCTCTTGCCTATTTTATAATTGGATTTTTAAAAAGATTTTATTTATTTATTTGTCAGAGAGAGAGAACACACAAGCAGGGGGGTGGCAGGCAGAGGGAGAAGCAGATTCCCTGCTGAGCAGGGAGCCCGATGCAGGGCTCAATCCCAGGACCCTGGGATCATGACCTGAGCCAAAGGTTGCTTAACCAACTGAGCCACCCAGGGGCCCTGGATTTTTTTCTTTTTACCATTGAGTTTTGGAAATTCTTTATATCTTTTAGATACCAGTCCTTTGTGAGATACGTAGTTTGCAAATATTTTCTCCCCATCTGTAGCTTGTCTTGTCATTCTCTGAACAGGTCTTTTGCAGAACAAAAGTTTTTAATTTTGATGACGTCCAATTCATCAATATTTTCATTTATATTTATGCTTTTAATGTCAAGTGGAAGAAGGCTTTTCCTGGCACTAGATTGTGAGGATTTTCTCCTATTTTTTTTCCTAAAAGTTTTATAGTTTTACATTTTTTTAATTAAAAAAAATTTTTTTTAAGGTTTTTTTTTTTTTTTTGGACAGAGAGAGAGACAGTGAGAGAGGAAACATAAGCAGGGGGAGTGGGAGAGGGAGAAGCACGCTCTCTGCCAAGCAGGGAGCCCGATGTGGGGCTCGATCCCAGGACCCTGGGATCATGACCTGAGCCGAAGGCAGACGCTTAACGACTGAGCCACCCAGGCACCCCGAGTTTTACGTTTTACAAGTCAGTGACCCATTTTGAGTGCATTTTTGTATGAAGTGTGAGACTTAGGTGGAGGTTCATTTTTTTTTGCTTCTGGATATCCACGTGCTCCCCCACCATTTGTTGAAGGGATGATCTTTCTTCCATTGAATTACTTTTGCACCTTTGTCAAAGATCAGTTGGGCATATTTGTGTGGGTCTATTTCTGGATTCTCTGTTGCTCCCATCATCTGTGTGTCTATCTGCAAAACCACACCAAATTATTCTAAAGTTTATATGGAGAGGCAAAGGAATTAAACTAGCTAAAACAATTTTGGAAAAAAATAACAAGGTGGGAGTAATTAGTCTACCTGGTTTTAAGATTTATTATATACCTATAGTAATCAAGTCTGTGTGGGATTGCAGAAGGTATTTTGTCAAACGCTTTTCTGCCTTGACTGATATGATCGTGTGATTTTTTTTTCCTCTTTAGCCTGCTAATATGCTGAGTTATATGGATAGTTTTCTAATATTGAACTAGACTTGCATCCCTGGAATAAATCCCACTTAGTCATGATGTGTAACTCTTTTCCAATATTGCTGAGTTCCATTTGCGAATACTTAGTTGAAGATTTTTCTGTCTATATTCATAGGAGATAGTGGTATATAGCTTTCCCCTTTTTTTGGTGCTGCCTTTATCTGATTTTGGTCTTAGGATAATAATAGCTTCATCAGTTGACTGGGAAGTATTCCCTCCTCTTCTGTTTTCTGGAAGAGACTGTGTAGAATTGGTGTTAAATATTTTTTAACCGTTTTTAGAATTCTCCAGTGAGATCATTTGGGCCTGGAGATTTCTTTTGGGGAGGATTTTTTTAAATTCCAGCTCTGCCCCCGACCTCCAGTGACACCTCCCTGACTGGAAGGGGGTAGGAATGCCTCCTTACTGCTTCCCACGTGGCCACCACTGACGTTACAAATATGTCTGGAGGGGGGTGACCTCCTTCGGTGTGGGCAGTGACGTGTAAGCTCTGATTTTCCTCACTGGGCCTCTGCTGAGACCATCCATTGTTGCGGGTGAAGGGCACTCTTTACTGCCAGCGTGTGGGGGTAGTGTAGAAGTTCTGGGTCCCAATTCAACCTTTGCTGGCCTGGGTGGGGATGGTGGGGATGGGGCCACAGTTTTTGCTGGGGTGCCTGGCTGGAGTAGAGTGGTGATTGTCTTAAAGTTTTCCATTTTTGCTAGGCTGCTTCTTCCTGGTCCTTGGCTTGAGTGAACAGGCTTTTGTTGGGGGCTTGTATTATCTGTACCCATTGGCATTTTGAGGTTGCTGGCTTCTTAAGCTTCAAGTTGAGGCCAGGGAACTCACCCCTGTGTTCCTTGGGTCCTGAGGTTCCTAGTTTGTCTTCCTTATCTCGACCTTTCAGAGTCTTAGGTTTGTTTGTTTGTTTTTTAAGATTTTATTTATTTATTTGAGACAGAGAGAGAACGTGCACGAGCAGGGTGAAGGGCAGAGGGAGAAGCAGACTCCCCACTGAGTGGGGAGCCCATGTGGGGCTCGATTCTGGGACTCTGGGATCATGACCTGAGCTGAACGCAGCCGCTTAACCGACTGAGCCACCCAGGCGCCCCCTTATGTTTGTTTTTATATAATGTCCAAGGATTTTTAGCTATATTTGTTGGGAGGAATAGGGAAAAGTACATCCATTCCATCTCTCTGGAAGTGGAAACTCTAAGTATTTCCCCTCCTTCCCTCCCTTCCTTTCTTTCTCTTTCCAACCTCAAGATCAAGAGTTCAGGCTTGGGGCACCTGGGTGGCTCAGTCGGTTAAGCGGTTAAGCATCTGCCTTCAGCTCAGGTCATGATCCCAGAGTCCTGGGCTCTAGCCCCCTGTCAGGTTCCCTGCTCAGTGGGGAGGTCAGGTTCTCTGCTTGGTGGGGAGCCTGCTTCTCCCTCTTCCTCTGCCTGCCGCTCCGCCTGCTTGTGCTCTCTCTCTGTCAAATAAATAAATAAAATCTTAAAAAAGAAAAAAAAAAGGAGTTGCAGGCTCCACCAACTGAGCCAGCCAGGCTCAGTATTTTTCTAAATGGTGATTTTTGCCCCCCATAGAACAGTAAACTATTTGAAAAAATATATTAGAAAATTAAAAAGTAGGTATATTAAAACAGCATTCTTTTAGTTTTAAATATTCTATCTACATTAAAAACATAATTTATTATAATTTTACTTCCCTGGCTTGAATAGAAACAACCTCATCAAAAAATTTTTTCCTGCATCTACTCCTAGAAAAACAAAAATGAACCAATAAAAAAATACACAGAACATGGCTATAGGGGCACACGTTTACTTTTGCCTCGGGCCACAATATGGCAAGGCACGGTTCTGTTGGATCCTGTCTTTTTTTTTTTAAGATTTTATTTATTTATTTGACAGACAGAGAGAGAGCACAAGCAGGGAGAGCAGCAGGGGGAGAGGGAGAAGCAGGCTCCCCACCAAGCAGGGAGCCTGACGCGGGGCTCGATCCCAGGACCCTGGGACCATGACCTGAGCCGAAGTCAGACGCTTAACTGACCGAGCCACCCAGGAGCCCCTGTCGGATCTCTTTATTTAAAACATTGACACTTTGTTCATCATGGATTTTTTTTTTTGCATTGATTTTGATTTTTAAAAAAATATGGCACTAAATATCACTTACCTGGATGACTGGGATTTTTTTGGCATCCCCTTAAATTTTGCATCTGAGGTGATAGTCCCAGGCTAAGCAGTAATGTTTTGTTTGGGTAAAGTGGTGGGCTCTAGATCTCCCTCACAGCTTGTATCTTTACCTCAAAGGGGCAGATTAACTCAGCTTTAGAGAAAGGACAGCTGAGGAGGCAAGCACGAGTCCCCCTGGATGTGAAGGTTCTCCTGGGATAGGATGCCCTATTAACAGGATGCAAGAACTGCAGAAATGAGGGCCATTCAGCTGAGCCCCATCAGAGCACAGACTGTCCGGTATGTACCGGACACTCCACCGGGGTGGGACCTCTGCTCTCTTTGCCCACCCACCTGCAGAGAGAAGGTTCCAGAACCAGCATACCACCAGGACAGGAAAAGGAGCAGCTTTTAGGTCTCTTGGGGTCTGGTCTTACAGTGGTATTTTTCATTTGATTCTTGTGACACGGGGTAGGTATTGTCATCTCCTCATTTTACAGATGAAGCCGTGGGCTGCCCCTTGGGAGGAGAGGATGCTCGCTGCCATGCTAGCTCTCTGCATGCCATCCTGCCTTACTCTTCCCTCGGTGCCTTCTTGTGTGCCAACTCCGGGCACACATTCAGGAATGCCTGGAACACCTTTCTGCTGCCTGGGCTGTCAGCTCAGCCACCCCAGGAGCAGCTTGATGTCACCCTATTGCCCTGCCCTGCTCGAACACAATGTCCTTCCTCTGCCTTCCGACCTAGCTGGCCTCCTGCCCTGGCTATATTTAGGACTTTCTGTGTTCTTTACCACAAAAAGCATTCAATTATTTCTGTGGGTCTGGGGAGGGGGCAACTCAGAGATCTCACACACCTAAGGTGGAAGGCGGCTTTTCTCTAGGTACTTCTTGTTCCCATCCTCTCCCCTAGGTCTTTCATACCCCACTCAGGTTTTGGGTGAAAAGCCCAGGTTATTAGAACATCATGGCTGGGGCCAGGCCTGGGAGGAGGATGGCGTATCACTCATTCCAAGAAAAAATTCCCCGGCCACTAGTGGTAAACAGTTAGTCGTCAAGCATTCATCAGTGGCTCACAACCAACCTCTTTTATTATTTTACCCTTCGTGAAGCCCATACTTCTAAGGTTTTACCTTCCCTCCAAATAAAACATTATTAAGTAATGATTACATTCCTAGTTTTTAGGTAGTCAAAGATTCATCTAACACTTCTGATCAGCATGAAATAACCAGTTGCTATGCCGAAGGCAAAGAAACTTGATGCTTCATTTTCTGTAAGACCCCATGCATGATTTTAAGTTATCACAATAGCTTTAGGTCCCCCTTACAATGGAAAACACTTTAGATATCATGTCATCCAGTCCCCTCATTTTTTAGACAAGAAAACGCTCATGATACAAGGTTACACAGTGGAAGCTCTCAGGACAGCTGATGCATTGTTTTTCAGAGTTGGGGTCGGGGAGGAGCTATGAGTGGGTCAGGGTCCATCCTGCAGGGCCAGCTGAGGTCTGGGCTATGCCTGAGGCTCTCACAGACCCTTCCCCTGCCTGGCTTCCCAGGCCTGCTGTGCCCTGGCCCTAGGTCTCTGGGAACTGGGCTGCAGACCCACAGCATTGCTATCTTCTCCCATCCCAGCTTGATGACTGAATGCCGCTTTTTTCCCCAATGGGGTGGATTTTTCTCCTAAAACCCAAGGAGGTGACTTCCTTCCTTAATCTGAGTTGTTGGCATTGTGTTCTCTACTGCTGACCTGCCTTCTGGTCTCTCAGTCTGAATTTCCAATTGACCGTGGTGTCACTGATGTGGTAAAGTTACTGTACCAGGGGAGGCGGGGAGGAACCCTAACTTTCTGAAAGTGACACCTGTGTCCCAGACATGTGTATGCAGGGGTTCCCCAGTTTCTTCTAACAGGCCCTGCTTCACAGGTGACTCGGCGCTTTGGGATCCCCGGGCTGAAGAAGACCATGGACTGGTTTGGCTACTATGGAGGCCCCTGCCGAGCCCCCTTGCAGGAGCTGAGCCCCACGGATGAGGAGGAGCTGCGTATGGATTTCAGCAGTAATGGCTGGCTCTGAGGGCAAGGAGAGGACCCGAGCCCATCTCAGCTTCCTGCCTTGTACCTGCAGTCGAAGAGGCACATGGTGGTACGAGGCTTCAAAGCCTGTTTCCCTACTTCAGTCCTCCAGGTAGCCTCTCCCAGGCTCTGCCATGCATCCCCATTTCCTATTCTCACAGCCCCGTGACTGCTGGCATTTGTATCCTAAACTGCTCTCTAGAGACCTTCAGTCTGGGAAGGAGCAATTGCTTGTCCTTCTACTGTGCCTTCCTGTGCCCTGGGACGTGACCAGGAGCTAGAGGGCAAGAGCAGGGGGTACTGGGCACAAGTAAGGTCATGTATTTTACTGATGGGACGGCCGCTTAGACTTGGGAGTACACACCTGAGCCCAGCACAGTGCAGCGGGGAGCCAGAGCTATTCCTAAGAACCTGACTCCTTCCAGGGAAAGCAGTGGGTTCGGAAACCTAATCAGAAGTGTCACTGGCCTTTGAAAGGCCCCCAAGCTGCATTCCAGACACAGTGCCCTTTCCTAAATCCATTTTGATTATCTCATATTCTCATCTCTAGCCTTGATCTCAACCGTAGAGAGCACAGAGCCGATCCAGGGGCTTGCCAGAGTTGGTAAATAATGACCCCTGGTGGATAAATGTTACATTCAAGGAGACTTCTAGCCAACCTAGGTCTGAGACATTAGGGAAGGAGACTTGGTCTAAGACCTGGCCATCCTCTTGCCTTAGGCACTGTGCTTTCATTGTTAAAAATAATACTTTGTTCTTGCAATAAAGCTGAGTAAGTGAAAACAGTGTGGCCATGTACAAATTGACACCTCGCTGCCATGTCGTCTTAGGTTTCCTGCCTAGATGTCAAGAACCTTCCTAGAGGCAATTTAACCTTCAAGGTCTGCTTTCTCCCAGCTCTGAGAGAGGCCCTAAGAGTCCACAGCAAACGAGGTATTAGATCCGTGGTGGCCTAGGGGAAAGGCTTATTGAAGTTCGGACTGGGAGGTAGAGGCAAAAAGATTCAACTGAGATATCTGGAAACACCTCAGCACATTAACCAAAAGGGCTGCTTTCTCAAAAAATGTTTAACCTTACTCAGTGATACTTGACTAGTGGCAGTAAACCACTGCCACTAGTCAGGTATTTTAAAACATTCAAGATGAATGTTTTAAAAATTACCCTGGCTAAAAAGAAAGGTAAACAGATCCTTGTTTAGGACAAAGCCTAGAGGAGAGACTATAAAAGGTATCAATCTTCAACCGAAATTGGCCATCTGGATGGTACTGAAGCTTGGGGCTTAGCACCTGGGCTCTTCTCACAAGGCAACGTCCAGAAGATCTGGGCTCAGAGGAGAATCCAGCTTAGTTATGGGGCAGAATTTAGGGTTCGGGAGGCTGGTCGGTGTACTGGTAAAGCACTCAGCCTCTGGGCTTAAATTAAGCAGGCCTGGGTTTAAGTTCTTAGATCTGCCCCTTAGGGTCGATGGGACCTTGGGCAACTACTTAAGTAAGTGCCTGATCCGATCTGTAATTTGGGGATAGTAACAGTTCCTTTCTCTCAGGGCTCCATAAGATCACACATGTGAAGGGGTTAGCGTGGCAGGTGAACACTGCACATTAGCTCAGTTGGGGAAGTACTATTGCAGAAAAAGGGAAACCCAGGCAGGAGTTGACTTGCCCAAGGTTGCCTAGGAGGTGTGACAATAACTGGTCTCAGGATGTGGGCACTCTGGACGCTCAGGACAAAAGAAGTACAGTGGCAAGTGATTTGGAATCAGAAAAACCCAGATACAAATCCCACCCAGCTCTGCCACTTCCTAGTTTGGGCAACCTGAGCCTGTCTGATTTAAAAGGAAAAAAAAAAAAAAAAAAGCTCCTGCCTTGCAGAGATTTCGAGAATTAGGTACTACATAGTAAAGTGTGCAGTGTCAGTTGCAAGCCCCCATCTGTGATGAACTTTTAGAAACAGCAATCCATGATGAGGATGCAGAGCAAGAGTCAAGAAATGAAGTACAGGCAGTTCTGGTGATTTGTTTATTCCTCATAAACACTTGTTTCTACAGTACAACTCAGAGAATAAATAGAGGCACACGGCTGTAATTTCCACCACAATCTGCTGTTGAGGAGACATTCAGTGTGAGGATAAGGGGCTGGGAGTGGAGTGGGCATGTCTGGGTTCTGGGATAACTGGAGGCCTCTGTGATGAACTACGCAGGGATCCTATCCATCCAGATCTGACCCCCAGGCCTGAAGGCCAAGCTCGTGGTGGAAGAGTTAACAGGAAACCAAATGTAAGGAGCCAAACTCTCTTTTGGTTCACTTCGGTCCTAGGATGGGTCCAATTCTCCCCAAGCTCCAAGGGGTTGAGGTGGGTCTGACCTACAGGTCCGCTGGGAAGGGGCTGTGTCAGCCCAACCCACCCCTAAGAATTCAGTCACTCCATCGTAGGGCCTTAAGTGGCCCAGAGATGTTTGTCCTCTGCCCCGGAGTAAGTAACAAATACACGTTATGAGATGACTCCTTGTATCAGTTTCTTGACTAGCCCCAAAAGGGATCCTGTCCTGTGTCTAAGGAAGGAGAGAGGCACAAATGGGGCAAAAATTAGCTGCTGGACCTCGGGTAAGGAACGCAGCTTGTACAGTCAGGGGAGAGGGAAATCGCACTCTTACCATACCCTTCACAGGGGGACAAGCAGACACAAATACCAGCTTGGGGAGACAAAGTGGAAGTCCCGGAGCCATGAAGCCAACCAGCAGCCAGTGAAGGGGTGACACACGGAAACGCTCTGGCTTTGACTTTCACAGGCCTGCGGAGCTGTCTAAGCCACCCCTGTGTTTCTCCCTGTTTCTCCAGGGTAGCACAAAGCACTAGCCCTAACCTGGGGCCAGGATCATCTGCCCCCAGTACAGGCAGAATGAAGAGATCCTGCCTCCGTTGGCAGGAAATCGAGTAGAAGCAGGTCTGCACTGGGTGACCCGAGGCATTAGGGACAAAGAATACCAACCAGGGAGAGAGGCAGAGACGGAACTGGTGACCCTGCTGTGGGCCGGGGGTCAGAATCCTCACGACCTTCGTCATTGAATCCCCACCGGGCAGGTGAGGGGGCATGTCTCCAGGCCTCTGCTCCGTAGGCATTCTCATCTCCTCTCCCATCTGGTTCATGGATTCGCCTCGAGGGCGCCACGGGGCCTGTGCTTTGGCCCGTGCTTGGGAGCGGGTGCCCGACGTCCATCAGGCGGTGAGACTTCTGGCCGACTTGGAGGCGCTCTGGGCCCGCTGCACGACTGCGGAGCACTTCTCACGCCGCAGCAGCTTGTTGTTCTCAAACAGCCCTTCGTTGCGGGGTATTCCGTGAGAACCATCAGGGAAGGTCAGCAGGCCTTTGAGGGGGACCGAGGAAATACGGGATTGACAAGGGCGTGTGACTCAGAAAGCAGCTAGGTACCACGGGGCGGCAGGAAGGAAAACCTGCAGCTCTTACTCCTGAGAGCGGGAGCACTGGACGGGCAAGTTCGACAGACCGGCATCAGGGCCCGGTCGCTAGGGATTGGTAGACATCCCCGAAAGCATCCAAGCTAACAAGGTGTACTCCCCCCCCCCCCCAGTATGCTCCCCCCCGGTCGCCTGTCCTGCGGGGCTGTGACTTACCAAAACCGTCTACTCTGCCATTTTTAAATTCCCCTTCAAATGTCATGTTGTCATGTCGAATGAAGACTCCGACGCCATTAAACTTGCCCTGGGCGAACTCCCCCTCATACCTGCAGAAACATGAGATGGGAGCGGCAGGGTGGGTAGCGAGCTATGGAGGTTCACTGTGAAGCAGCTACCAGTGAGTGTTACTTATTAACGCAAAGGAGCTGAGCGCATTCTGCTTCTGTCAGAATCCCTGCCCCCACCCACCCACTCCCAACCGGCAGACGAGGGCCAGAGAGCATGTGTGATATGGGGCTCTAATCTCAAGGAGGTGACACAAGAGAATGGCAGTCGGGTGGAAGGTCACTCGGCTCCTTGCCATTTCAAATTTTAGATCTACTTATAAAGTAACTAATAAAAGAACTGCTTACTTCTTGCCTGTTTTCAGAGGGCCTGGGCCAAGCTCAGGTCTGACCAGCTATTTATCACTATCAAAGCTGAGAAAGGAATGACCCAGGACTTACCTTGAGCCATCGGAGAAGGTCAGTACCCCGAAGCCATTAAAGAGCCCATTCTCAAAATGACCCAGGTAGATGCCACCATCTGCAAACATCAGTTGACCAAAACCATGTCTGCGGCCTGAGCAAAGAGAAAGACAGTTGTCAGGATGGGATGGGGCAGCTTCAGGGACCCCCTCGCTGCCTAACATCCCTTGTCTTTCGTCACCCGACGCGCAAAGCAAAGAAGAGAAGCAGTGATGTCAGCTGGGCAGAGAACTACTACCCAGAGTCAGGCACCAGGAAAACCCGGCTCCTGGGACCTTCCCACCTGTCACAAGCATCAGCTGTGGAGCAGGTCTCTGTCGGTATGAATAAGAGAGCGCTGAAAAGTAACACTAGCTACCAGAGTGCCCTCACTATGTGTCAGGCACTCTTCTGAGCACTTTGTACTGATCATCCTATCTAATCCTCACGACGTTAAGAGGTAGGCACAGTACTATTATTATTCCCGTTTCACAGATGCAGAAAGCAAGGCTAGGAGAAGCTAAATCACTTACGACCACTGTTGAGTGGCAGAGCAAGAATGAAAAACGCAGCAGGCATCCTGGCCGGAGAGCCCTCACCACTTACTTCCGTTGCCTCTCTGCGAGAAAACAGTGCCACATGGAACTGTGCAGCTAGGGAGCAAACCTACCAGGCTGCCTGGCAACACTGATTCGGGCTTTGTTCCATCAGTAGGGCTGTGCTTACCCGTCGAACTGATCAGAAAACAGCAAGACGCGGGAGGAGCAATCATGTCTTTCTAACAGAGTATGAGGGAGTTCTTCCTGGGGATAGAGACCCCCTGGCAGAATGGCACCTCTAACTGGCCAGATTTGAGGGGACAGCAGGTGTTGGGGAGGCAGGAGAAAGGCAGGGGAGGTACCGAGCAAGGTCACATCCCATCTGCCCAGTTTCTCCTCTCAGGGCTCAAGAATTCATGAGCTGTAGGGATCTAACATGAAAAGAATGGGGTGAATGTCAAAATGGTCTAAACTTCTCTTCACTGGCACAATGGTAGGAAGTCAAGGCGCCTCGGGGCAGTTTGTGGCTTGCTAGGATTGGCCCCACGAGGCTTTTAAGTGGTCAGACTGTGTTTCTCAGGCTCTGAAGAATTTCACCAATCCTGTGACTAGATACTTCCAAATGCAATGAGCTGTCACAGGAAATTCAAGGCAATGACTGTCATTTGCTCTTGAGTATCTATCTGTCCTAATTTCCAGATCTTCCTTAACTTTTTAAATTCATTGGAACCAAGTCATTGCAATGAATTCTGTACTTTCCAGTTTGTAGGCACTCAAAATAATTCATTTTACTCTGCCTGGTACATGAGTATTTATAAAAAACAATTCCCAAATAATAACACAAAAGGATAAGAAGATGTTAAGACACTTCATATTCTGAAGCAGAAAGATTTAACTCATTGCTGGAGATTGGGCAACCAATGGCATTTTCTAATTCTATTTAATCCTAAAATCAAAGAAAAGGAAAGGCACTATTACTATTCAGATTAAATCCTAGAATTAGACATGAAGACTCATCCAGTTGAATTCTATAGCCTGATGTATTTGTCCTACAGCCAAATGATCCCCGGTTGAGGGGGGGGGGTTCTCTCACCTTCCTTCCACTCGCCTCGATATTCTTCCCCACTGGAGTAGGTGAAGGAACCTTTTGTCAGGGTCATGGTGACAGCGTACAGAAGAAAAGGATAACAACTGCAGGAAACAGGGGAGAGAACCAGAGTCACAGGATGGCTGGAGGAAAGGCCTGCAAACCAATTTTGCTGATACAGTCTATCAACTAACCAGCCCAGTAAGTATATATTACCTTGGATACATTTAACAAAGATACTCACTTCTCCAATCCCCCACCCCCACCCTCATCATCACCACCTCTGTTCAAGCAGTCTTATCCTCCTACTGGTTTTAAAAGTTCTCAGCCTGGGGCGCCTGGGTGGCACAGCCGGTTAAGCGTCCGACTCTTGGTTTTAGCTCAGGTCGTGAGCTCAGGGTCTTGGGATCGCTCAGCACAGAGTCTGCTTGGGATTCTCTCTCTCCTTCTGCCCACCCCCCCAACTCATGCTGTTTCTATCTTTCTCAAATAAATAAATAAAATCTTAAAAAAAAAAAGTTATCAGCTAGTTCCAATTCTCTATGACGTGGGATAGAAACTGAGGATTAATCTACAAATATTTGCTTGATAGCTACTATGTGTTTAGTTGATGTATAAAATATAGTCTCTTCCTTCAATGAGTTTACAGTCTAGCTGGTAAGACTAATAATGGAAAGACAGAACAATATGAGAGATAATGTCATTAAGTGCCAAACTGGATGGCAGAGATGAACAGAGACAAGGGCTGGGCACAACTGAAAACAAGCGGTCAAGAAAGCAAAAGGCAGTTACCTGTGGAGAAAACCTGGGGAATGAAAGCACAAAGAGCTATGTAAGCTGGATGTTCAGTGGGAAACTAATAAGCTGGGTTTTACTGCAGTGGAAGGTTTATTTAAGGAGTAATAGGAATTAAGTTTGTCTAGGTACTCAGCAGAAATCTGAAATCTGAAAAAAAACCTCTCAGATTTAAATCCAAATTCCGTCATTTCATAAACGGAGAAAGAGAAGTGAAGAGCTAGTCTGTGGCCGGGCTGGACTAGTGTCCCGGCCTCCTCTGACTGCTGCTAGTTCTTTCTCTCTTGTATTGTACGCTCTGCTTTTTGGGTCCAGCTACTCTAAGGAGACCTTGGAAAGCTAGGCAGAAGAGTTTACAGCTAATAAGGAGGGGGAAAGATGAAGGCTCTGGGGGCTTATGAACAGGCACATAATATGAAAGCAGTGCTTATGGAAAATGAACGTGGCAGCAGGAAACAGGATGCTTTGTAGCGGCAAAGCCCACAGCCAGAAAAGCTTGCAAGGCAGGAGATGTGATCATTCAGGAGACTGTGAAAATGAGCACAAATCGCTCTCCCTCTGCTCGTGCCCTTGTGATGACACGGCAGCACCTCCATTAACAGTCACTTTATTCCCCCACCCGCTGGGTCTGGGTGGGTAGAGGTTTGGAAAATGCTCGTCCACACGGGGCTTGCCCTCTCACTGCACTTGGAACTGTCCTGCCCCGCTGTGAACAAGCCCAGGCGAGTTGGCTGGTGACGAGGGGTCATGTGGAGCTGCTGTCCTAACTGCCCACAGATGCATGGGTGAGCTCAGGCATGACCAGCAGAGCTGCTCCTGAGCCCAGGTCCAAATTACTGAGCCACAGAATGACGGACTAAATACATGGTGGTTGTTTTAAGCCACTATGTTTTGAGGTGGTGTGTTATTACCCAGCAAAAGCTAACTGATAGACCCAGGTACAAGGTCGTGAGGCCTGAACTAAGGGGATAACAGCATAATGGGAGCAGAAGGAAGGAGTGGTGATGACAGAGATATTATAGAAAAACAAACACCCAGTAACATTTGGAGACTGGCTAGGTATGGCTTCACGTGTGCAGTAAAAGAATGCTTGTATTCAAAGATATCCTAGGGGCGCCTGGATGGCTCAGTCGTTAAGCGTCTGCCTTCAGCTCAGGTCATGATCCCAGGGTCCTGGGATCGAGCCCCGCATCGGGCTCCCTGCTCCGCGGGAAGCCTGCTTCTCCCTCTCCCACTCCCCCTGCTTGTGTTGCCTCTCTCGCTGTGTCTCTCTCTGTCAAATAAATAAAATCTTAAAAAAAAAAAAAGATATCCTGTAAGAAGGGGGTTAAGATACCTAAAATATCATTAAATACGAACAGAGACAAATAAGCATTTGACATATTTTTACAAGTGCAATCCCTACTTCTTATTTAATTTCTAGGTCTGTTTACTCACCTCTTCATCTTTTCCAGATCTAAGCAATACAACATTTTTGCAAGTGACTGTGACAACGCAGAGTCCTAGGCCCACACCCAGATCTACTGAATCAGATTCTGTAAGTTAGAGCCGGGGAATCTGCAGTTTTAACAAGCACATCGTTGGATTGCTACACACTTGAAAGCGTGGGGACTACTACTCCAATAAACAGATAAACTATGTGTGAAAGTTCTCTGATCTATAAATCACTATTGAAAGGTCCCCTGTTATTAATAATGAACCTAGAGGGGGGCGCCTGGGTGGCTCAGTGGGTTAAGCATCTGCCTTCAGCTCAGGTCGTGATCCCAGGACCCTGGAACCATGACCTGAGCTGAAGGCAGACGCTTAACGACTGAGTCACCCAGGCGCCCCAAATAACTAACATCTTAAAAAAAAATGAACCTAGAGGGGTGCCTAGGTGGCTCAGTCGATTAAGCATCTGCCTTTGACTCAGATCATGATCCCAGGGTCCTGGGATGGAACCCTGCATCTGGGCTCCCTGCTCATCCATCCGGGAGTCTGCTTCTCCCTCTCCCTCTGCCCCTCCCCGCTCCCTTGTGCACTCTCTCTCTCTCAAATAAATAAATAAAATCTTAAAAAAAAAAAATGAACCTAGAGTCTAACCCTCAAGCATCTGATTGAGTTCCAATAGGACAAGTGCACCTCTTCTTCAGAGCATGTGGGCCAGGCCTGGAGGACCAAACAGGAGTGGATTTTTAAATCCCTGCGGCCTGATGCCAACAGCCAGCTTTCTTCAAGTCCCAGAGAAGCCCAAATCACACACAATGTTAACGGTTGTATTGCTGTTTCCGTTATGGAACAACAAGATGGGCTTACAAAGAGTAGGTTCCTCAGTACAAGAGGGATCTGGCACATTTGATACTAAAATGATGCTTTAAATGTTCAACTAAAACAAGATGTACATTAGTTTGTATTCTCCAAATTGTGATGGTAGATGGGGCTGGGTTATTTATACTCCAGGTCAGCCAACACAACGCTCTGGAATCAACTGAGCTAACCCCAGAGAAGCTATTTGAAGTATCTTTACAACAGCAACTAACAGGAATTGACTCCTTACTGTGTGCTATAAGTGTTTTTTAAATACATAATCTAATTTCAGCTCACAACTTTATGAGGTGGGTAGTACTATCATTTCCACTTTACGGATGAGGGAACTGAGGAGTAGAGAGGGTAAGTAAGTTCACCAAGGAACCCTAGCTAACACGTGCAAGTTAGAAGCAGAGACTTGGGGGTTGGCCTCTGGGGCCCATGCTCCTAAACCCCGTCCTGTCTTCCTATCCCACATGCCTTCCAGTGTAATACAGTGGCATGTGGGCCCAGGAGCGCCAATACCGGGGCTCCCACCCCAGTGCACTGTGTAACTTCGGGAAGGTTACTTAAATGCCTCTAAACCTTGGTCTCCTCCCCTGTAAAGTACAGAAAATATACCTACTTCAGAGAATTGGCATGGATTAAATTAAATAAGATACACTGGGGTGCCTGGATCACTCAGTTGGTTAAGTGTCTGCCTTGGCTCTGGTCATGATCTCAGGGTCCTGGGATCGAGCCCCACTTCAGGCTCCCTGCTCAGTGGAAGCCTGCTTCTCCCTCTCCCTTTGCTGCTCCCTCTGCTTGTTCTCTCTGTCAGTTAAATAAATAAAATCTTAAAAAATAAATTAAATAAGATACATGAAAGTACCTAGAACACCACCAGGCCCTGTCTCTTAAATATTATTCTTTTCCTCCTTCCAAAATAGACACCTCAACTCACACATTCACTTACTGTAATGGAAATTTCTCTAAAGTCTCAGTATAAAAATGCTACCAATATAATTAAAATAACATTTGGAAAAAAATTCAGCAATTTTGCCTGAGGTAAATTCTAAGGTGAGAAAAAGTAAACTGCAATTGCCACTTGTCTGTTTTTTATGGCCATCCCATGGGATATTTTAATTTTGGCCTATGCCATGATGCTTTTGGATATAGATGCTGTAAGCCCAGAAATGGTCTGATGTGCAAACAGCTGGCCCTGAACAGAGCGGGGCTCAATCACATCTTCTGGGCCCTGGCCCTGTCTCAAAGCTCTCGTTTCCTCCCAGCTTTGAGGACAGATGAATCCTGAGAATCCCTGGCTCTCACCCAAACAGGGAGCAACATTCGTTTCTACCCCCATAATGAGGCCAGCTTGGGAAGCTCTTCCAGTGATGTCTGGGAGCCCCTCCCACAGCTCCACCAGGGATTTTCTCGCTGTTGCTACTCGGGAGCTCCATGCCCAGGCTCTCTCACATAGCAGAAGATGTCCCGAGGTAGGGATCATTTTCTTCTTGTCTTAAAGCCCCTAGAAAGCTCTGGGGCTATGTTCTCTGATGGGTGACGCTGGTACCTGGTGTGCCATCTCTGCTCCACCAATGTTCCACAAGGTCAGCATCCAAGTTCAGGCTCAAGCCTCTTGTTGTCAGCCCAGCATCAGTGTGCCTGGGGTAGAGGTCAGCATGACTCCACTGCAAATACAACATTAATGAGGGGAAGAGAAGCAGTTTTCCATCGAAACTGCAGAGGAAAACTCTTTCCAGTCCAGAGAAGCTTTGACAACTACAGGCCGTCTTCAGCTCTTTCCAGAACTAATGAAGTCGGCGTACTAAAAGTCAGCTTATGGAACAAATCTGAAATATTTCATTCCTTCAAAACAAGTCAGAATCTTAAAGGCGGTGTCTTATAATAAATCTTATCACTAAACAACCATTCCGAAACATAAATACAGAATCATGATTTATGCAGGGAGATGATAAGATAAGGGCATTTCCTTTTGATGTCTGGCAGCTGTAAACTTGTCTTCACTCCGAGGTCTGGAAGGAGTTACTGTGGTGCCTTGTGAGGAGTCAGTCTGACTGCCCAGGGGCTCAGAGGCAGCAGACTCCAGCATCTGTTTACTTTTTCTCAAGGCTATGTGAAACTTCCACACAGTGGTATCCCACTTGTTTCAGAGGGACCAACAGAAGGTCCCTGAAAGAAAGGGAATGGCGTTTCTCCAGTTTGAAGACTATCTTTGGACAAAGTACTAGTCAGCCCCTCAAACTGTAAACCTAGCCACTCTTTTGGTATGCTGTTACTCTGAGGGAATAGATCCTAAAGTTTTTAAAGAGGCCAATGAACCTGAAAAGATCATCCTCTAATTACCAAATGTGGCGGATTGTAATTTCCAAAGACATTTGCAGTCTTACCTCCGGTATTACGCGGTCTATAATTTGATCTTGCCATTGCCCCATCAAAAGGTGGAGTCTAACTCCTCTTCTTTGAATCGGGGCAGGCTTGTGATTGCTTCAACCGATAGAACACGATGGAAGAGATGGTGTGTTCTGAGGTCAGATCAGAAAAGGTGATGCATCTTCCCTCTTGCTCACTGGTACGCTTGCACTTGGAGACCTGAGCCACCACAGAAGAAGTCTTACTACAGTGGGGCTACCATGCTATGAGGAAGCTGAGCCACAAAGAGCCACATGTGTTGGTGCTCCAGTTGGCAATTCTCATCTTTGAATCAGCCTACCCAGGCACCAGCTGTGAGCAAAGGAGCCTGCAGATGATTCTAGCTCCCAGCCACTGAGTCAGCATCCCATCTAAGGTAGCATGGAGCAGAGCGAGGTCATCCCCATGATGCCCTTTACAAATTCCTGATTCACAGAATCTGTGAGCATCACTCGGTTGTTTTAAGCAGCTAAGGTTGGGGTATAATGTTATACAGCTATAGTAACTGGAACATCATCTCTCCACCTAACCCTGCCACCTCCTCTCTCATTTGTTTTTCCAAAAGTACATTTCCATTCCTTTCTTTATCTAGGGAGACAGAGCAAACTCCCTTCAACAGTTGCTGGTCAACATGATGTCCATTCCCAAGAACACAATCGGAAGTGCTAACTAAAGGACACACGTGGACTCTATGGGTCTCAGGCCATGGTTGAACACATTTGACTAGAAACTTGTACCTATGTCCAAATAATTGATACTGTCATCGCCTGGGACAGTGATTTTCGTTTATGACTTCTATAATTAGCCATGCTAAGTAATTGTCAGCTGTACAGCCACTGACCCAAAAAGAAATCATGGTCACTGAGACAAATCTAGTTTAATACAGGATAGCCGGCGCTGATGAAGACTGAAAACCCAACACTTTAAGAAGGATGCAAATCAGTATTTATATCAGTTACCCAAAAAATCTTCTTAAAGAGAACACGTAGCCTAGGAATTTAGGCTTCAGCATACATATGGAATCTAGTCACAAAACCAAGAAGATTCAGGCTTTTAAACAGATACCCACCCTTTCTGCTCTTTTGATAGATGGGTTGCAAATGATCAATCCAAACATTTATCTAAAAGAAAATGACTTTTGTCCCTGAACCGAATATACTATTGGTCTGCGCAACAGACTACATCCCTGCCATCTTTATTTTCTCCTCACCCAGACACTTCCAAATAGAACTTGGAGACAGGAATGTTAACTTCTGTTTCCATTTCATTTGTCTTTTTTTAGAGTTTAGAAATCAAACTTGCTACAAAATATTTATGCATTCAAGATGTCTTCTGTTCAAATTCAGATTAAAAACAACAACAAAAAAGCTAACATAAAGAGGAACAGATTTTCACTTTAAGAATATTGCTTTGAGGCAGCCAGCTTTCCCTACATATACCTTTACATTGTTCCTCCAAAGCCTCCCCAGAGTATGATCGTCTTGTCAAAGTTCTCTTAATTATAAAGAAAGCAGTCTTAGGCTTTTAGAATCCTAAAGAGAAGAAAAGGAAGACTTTGGTGAACAAAAATTAGGCTTGTAAGAAACCTAGAACAAAAAGTCACACATTCCTTTTAAAGTGTTTTAAATGAGCTTGAAATAACTGTTTTTCTTATAAGTCTACAAGTCTTTTTACTATAAGTCTTCCTTGAACTCGAAAAGTAAAAAAAAAAAAAATGTTTTGCTACCAGATAAAGGTCTTATTTAGGAAGACTGGTCTTATTTAGGAAGACTGGGAGAGATTGAAGAAATTGGGAAGAAAATCCTGACACCAGAAAGATTAAAAAAAAAAGAAAGACTTGAGGGTGATGAGGACTGCCATCCTATTTCATGAAAAAGGAAATGCCTGGACCGAGTTCTAATAAAGCCGAGCTACTCCTGCGGATACCTAAGCAGTTTGGAGATGCTACCCAGCAGGCGTGCCACCATCCACTAATTGAGGCATCCCATTCCCCAAGCCTCGTTGTGTGGGACGTCTCTCCACCAGAGTGTGAGAGGCGGGCCCAGGCCAAACAAAGCCCTAGACCCAACTAACATTTCCTAGTCGATCTCCCACCCCGTTCTTGCATCCCAGCACCGATCTTTCCCTCTACCCGAGCTCCGGTCTACCGCCTGGGCCAGGTCTCTGCTCACACTGGTCTGCCATCCCCTCCGGACGCAGCCCCCACCCACCCGCTCGCCAAGCCGGGTACCGTGGGCTCTCCCTGGCCTCGGCCCCAGCGGTAGAGACCGGAGGCCCGGGTTCGGCACCCCACCGGCCCCGCCCTCTGGTCAGCGCGTCCTGGATGGAGTCACGATCCCCAGCCAGTCATCTCGGGATGGGCTCCTCAGTCCCTTCCTCACCAACCACACTCTCCTGGCCCCCTCCCTCCTGCGCTGCCGGCCAACCTGAGCTCCGCCTTTCGGGATGACAATCACGCCCAGACGCGGGGTTCCAGCGGCCGGGACGGCGCCTCCGCCGGGCTCGCCCCTGCCACCAGCCTCTCCCAACACCTCCAGCAGCGCCTGCCCCAATTGACGCCGCCATCCCGGGCAGCCGCACTGGGCGCAATTCCCGCTGCCCATTGGCTGTAACCTAGGCAACCGGGAGCAACGCCACTTTCCATTGGCCCAGCGCGGACTCTGCGCCATCTTTGTGCGGGTGGGAGTGTCTCAAGAGCTCGGGTCAAACATCCGAGAGAGGGGTGGGGCTGAACCCACGGTCCTACCTCCGCCACCTGATGGAGAGAGACCTTAGGTCTCGTCTACCCAGAGACATTCTAGCCTAAACGTCGACAAAAACAAAACAAAACCTGGGTCAGAAACAACAGTGACCACCAATTCAAGCGGCTCGGATCCTGCGCAGACCTTCAGAGATGTAAATGGCTCCTCCCTGGAGTTTGAGGACAGAACCCAAACCTGGCTTTTGAGTTTCAGCTTTGTGAATTGTAACATGCTGGACCAGGCAGCTGCGGTTTAATGTGTGTCAGCCCCGTGCCAGCACTGTGATACCAGGACACTTCCGCATTCACTCATTGTAAGGATTTGTGTTGTTGTCGTTACTCAGATCTTTTGTGTTTAAAATACAGTGTCAAGATTGGAGCAAATTCTCCAAATATCGTGCACGCCAATCCTTTTATCCACATGTTTATTTACTGACCAATGTGAATGCAGCTAGAAAAGACGTGATCGCTGCGCTCATGGGACTTACTGCCTAGATGTGGAGAAGAAAAGATTCATGCCCATGGAAAAATTCAAGACTATATTTAATTATTAAAAGAAGGCAAGTGCATGAAGAGAGTAAAACTGCTTCTCTGATTTGGGCGTTTCCTCATCTGTGGAATAGAAAATGAAAATAATAATAATGATAAAGACTCCCCAGCACTTGTATGAGAATACAGTGTAAAATGCTCAGTACTGTGTCTGTGACATTGTAAGTGCTCCATAAACAGCAGTTTACATGGTTTTAAAAGACTTGGATTCTGTGTTCAAATCCCATGTCTGCCACCAAGTGTGTGTGACTTCAAGCAAGTTATTAAGTTCTCCAGCCTATAAAATGAGATTGGACTAGCAAACCTGTAAGATTCAACCAGCTCTAACACTCAATGGTTAAGCCTGCTAAACTATGTGGTAGTGACTATAAATATAAATACAGTTGTTGAGAGAATGGCATGTCAAGAAAACAGATCTTATTAGATTAGAGAAAGTATATTAGAAAATTTGATGAAATAAGGTTAAATAGATTGTGGTTAAGTTATGGAGAAACCTGAAAAATTAGGGGGAAGATATGGTTTGCAAAATGTAGTGTTTTGAATGGGCAAATTCATAGACACAGAAAGTTGAAGTTACCAGGAGCTAGAGAAAGAGGGAGTTATTGTTTAATGGATACAGAGTTTTTGTTGGGATGATTAAAATGTTTTGGGTATAGGCAGTGGTGATGGTTATGCAACATTGTGAATGTATTTAATGTTACTGACCTGTACACTTGGGAATGGTTAAAATGATAAATATGCGTATTTTACTGCAATAAAAAATGTAGTTTCTTAATCAGAGCAGTGACACCAGGAAACCAGTGTTTTAAGAAAATTAATCTGGTAGTGATGCTCAGAGATAACCAGAGAGATTGGAAGCAGAGAAACAAACTCACAAGCTATTTTAATAACGTAGCTAAGATATATTGAGAGTCTCAAAAGTAAATGGCATCAGTAAAAATGGAAAGAAAGGGGGTACATGCTGATTTAGGAAAGATGTTGGGGTTCAGAGGCAATGGCCAAGAAAGAATTTCTGAGATATACTCAGTGCAAAAAGGTGGTTTTATTAAAGCACGGGGACAGAGCACAGGGACAGGACCTGTGGGCAGAAAGAGCTGCACCGGGGTCATGAGGAATGGCTGGTTATATACTTTCAAGTTGGGAGGGGGCTAGGGATAGCGTAAGTCTCTAAGGAATCATGGAAGCAAAATTTCCAAGACTTCGAGGGGGTTAGCTATTGTTAGAAGGTCATTTATTACTGTCTGATAAAATCTTAGTCATGAGACCCTTCAGATGTATATTGGTAGGTCATATGCTTGGGGGATGATTGCCAACTGATATCTTGGGGGGTAGATATAAAGGAAGTTTCTAAAGGAATGTTTATATGTTAAAGTAGACTTATAGGATGGCGGGGGGCGGGAGGCGTTGTTGGGATAATGTTAAGCTAAGCCTTTTGCCCTTAGCAAAATATTAACGTCAGGACAGCTGAGTTCCTAGAGGAATGTCACTCTGCCTGTTTTAAGGACTTGTCAGTGGGCTGTAAGTAGTAAGGAAATTTAATTTTTCTTTTGCCTTTGCTTCCCACATCACATATAAAACACATCTCATAGAGATATTTAATAAGAGGCAATATAGTGTTAAAAGCATTGAGCTGGTCTCCCTGGATTTGGATCCAGCTCTTCCACTTACCAGCTGCATGACCATAGGCAAGTTACTTTACTCAGTTTCCAACATCATAAGAGCTGTAATGCCATTTACATGTAATCCAGTTATATCCATGTACTTTACATGAAACAATGTCTGGCACGTGCTTAGTTATTTGGTGAGTGCTAGCTCTTCATAGGTAATAGGGAATGTATTGACACTTTTTTTTCAGTAGAAGGAAAATCAAGTTCTAAGGGGTAGAATCAAAAATAAATTTTGAGAATTTTCCACAGAGTTCTCAAGGGAGAACTCTAAATCTTGCAGCTTTCCTTGACAAAAATTTGAAGCTTATGGGCTAAATGAGACGAATAATTCCAAGAGATCATCTCTGTGGATGTGATCCCTGGGATGCAAGAGGCAAGTATTACTGAATTATTCGATGTCTGGATAAGAAAGGGAAATACATGTCTTCTAACTGAAAGAGGAAACTGTATGGATCTTTGCCTAAGATGGTTTATGTGGCAAAAAATGTTTAAGACATTCTCACACATACAATTAAACAATAGTTGTTTCTTTTTTTTTTTTTTAAAGATTTTATTTATTTATTTGACAGAGACACAGTGAGAGAGGGAACACAAGCAGGGGGAGTGGGAGAGGAAGAAGCAGGCTTCCCACTGAGCAGGGAGCCCGATGTGGAGCTTGATCCCAGGAGCCTGGGATCATGACCTGAGCCGAAGGCAGGCGCTTAACGACTGAGCCACCCAGGCGCCCCAACAATAGTTGTTTCAGTTCAATTCAGTTCAGTTCAGTATTTCTAGTACTTCTAGTACTGTGACAATAATTTGATTCAAGAAAGAATGATTATGAAATATTGGTTACAATATGGCTGATTATCTCTTGTGAAAAGCCATAGCTCTAATCTTGGTGATTTTAAGCACAAAAACAAAAACAACATTAACGATAAAAAAAAGGTGGTACCATTTGTTGAGTATACTAACCATTGTGCTGTTTTACATACATTATCTTGATTCTTATTTAAGGGAGGGATAATTATGTACCAAGCACTATGTCAGTGTTCTACAGACATTATCTTAATTCTTATTTAATTGAGGAAGGGATGATAATTCCCATTTTACAGGTGAGAAAACAGAGGCTTAAGTGTAGAGATGGGGTTCAAACTCAAATGATTCTGATTCCCTCTTTTCTCCCTTTCCCCCCCAGTAATCTAATTACATTCTTCCTTTAAGACTTAGCTCATAACACATGCCCCCTTTAAGGCCTTTGCTGACTTTCTAGCCTACCCCCAAATTGCTGAAATTCTGAGTTTTCAGTTTTCATTGTTGGCTCCTTTTCTCCTGCCGCCTCAGAGAGCTATATGTCTTCCTCTTGAGGGCAAGGACAGTTCTTCCTTCTCTTTTCCACTAATAAAAAATATACAGAGTCCCTATCATGTCTAGACACCAAGGTTTTACAGTGGTGAATAAAACAGTCCTGTACTCTTACCTCATGGAACTTTCTAGTCTTATAAGACCATATCTTTTTTAAAGATTTTATTTATTTGACAGAGAGAGACACAGTGAGGGCAGGAACACAAGCAGGGGGAGTGGGAGAGGGAGAAGCAGGCTTCCTGCTGAGCAAGGAACCCGATGTGGGGCTCGATCCCAGGACCCTGAGATCATGACCTGAGCCAAAGGCAGACACTTAATGACTGAGCCACCCAGGTGCCCCACATAAGACCATATCTTTCTTCAATTAACAAAGAAGCATAGAGCATCCAGGCCAGACTCTGTAAATTGCACTGGGCCTGTGATTTTTTAAAAACCTTTTTATTTAGGTAGGTAGGGATTTTTGTTTCTTTGCTTCATTTTTGTCTCTCTAGCGCTTAGAACATAGTAGGTGCTCAGTAAATATTTTATGAATGAGTGCATGATTGAATGAATGTAGATACAAAGGTTAGATTTCTCAGTTTCATAGCTAGTTGGTTCATAATAGGCACTCAACAAATGACTGACTGATTAGGTAGGCTACTTTACTGAAAGCTCCCACAGACAGGTCAGCAATTGGAAGCTACTGGAGGGGCTGGGCTGGTAAGAGCAGGGAGCGTGTCTGACCCAGGTTTGGCTCTTGGAACATGCGCAGTCTTCACAGACGGTGACGGGCGAAAAATGCGGAGGGCGCGATTACATAGACGCTGGTTCTGATTGGTTATCGTTCGCGCGCGAGGGGTCGTGCCGACTCGTCGCCAAGTAAACAGGCTGGGTAGGGGCGGGGCCAGCGAGGCGCCGCGACCTGGTTGGCCAGTCGGGGGTTGGGGGTTTCGCGGATTGGTCCCGGGCCGGAGCTCAGCTGTGGAGCGTACCGGGAACCGGAGCCGGCGGCCTGAGGGATGGACGAAACGAGCCCACTGGTGTCCCCCGAACGGGCCCAACCCCCGGACTACACCTTCCCGTCCGGCTCGGGCGTTCACTTTCCGCAGGTGCCGGGGGGCGCGGTCCGAGTGGCGGCGGCGGCTGGCCCGGCCCCCTCTCCGCCGGGCTCGCCAGGCCACGACCGGGAGCGGCAGCCACTGCTAGATCGGGCTCGGGGCGCGGCGGCCCAAGGCCAGACCCAAACCGTGGCGGCGCAGGCCCAAGCCCTGGCCGCCCAGGCGGCGGCGGCGGCGCACGCCGCGCAGGCCCACCGCGAGCGGAACGAGTTCCCGGAGGACCCCGAGTTCGAGGCGGTGGTGCGGCAGGCCGAGGTGGCCATCGAGCGCTGCATCTTCCCCGAGCGCATCTACCAGGGCTCCAGCGGAAGCTACTTCGTCAAGGACCCTCAGGGGGTGAGAGCGGGGTGGGGGCCGCCGCCGCCTTTGGGGAGGGTGGGCCTGTCCGGGGGAGTTAGCAGCTTCGCACAGCCAGAGGGAGAAGGGGGGTTGAAAGGCTGCAAAAGGGAGAAACTTCACAGTGCAGAGCCGCTTGGCAAGATTTTGGAATGCCCCTGAGGACTGGAGATGGAGAAGCTCTGCGGACTGAAGAAGTAAATCAGAACCTATTTGGTGGGGGAGGAGTGAGCGGAGAATGAAAAGAGGAAATTGACCAGATACAGGCAAGGGGCCCGGCGGTGTGGTGGGGCAATCGGCCTGTCGACGGAGACGCGCGGGGAGATGCTACTTTCTAGTAGATCCCTTAGCTTTAAACTACGGAGACTGCTATTCGGCCATTGTCCTACAGATTTGAGCTTTGGGCCCATTTCCTCTTTTTGGACCGAACCAGCGTTGTCGCTGTTCACTGAGGAGGACGGGTGATCCATCAAGGGCTCTGAGGGTTCAGTTCCAGCCTTCTGTGTTGTGGGGATGTCTACCACCGTCCCAGGTCTCTTGCTGGCAGACGTCAGTGATGGAGTGGGTGGACTTAAACCAGTTTCATCTGTCCTGGTTATTGCTCACTTCTGGGAGATTGTTCAAATTCTTTTTTATGGTTCTTCAGTAAAGAATGCGGAGTTTTAGAAACACAGGACTGCCTGCTACCTTTTACTTTCATTTCTCTCCTAGGACTATCAGCAGTTTGCTTTTTAGCTCAGGCAAAGTGTTCGCTGACCTTTATTTTTTGTCCCTTGCATATGTATAAAGGGGGATGGGGATGAGATGGGTTGGGATGGGACATGGGGTGACCAGGGCAGCTGAGAGGTGACTTTATTCTTTTGATAGCTGCAGAAGAATTTAAGGCATTTATCTCAAACCAGAGGTATCATTGGAATATCAGTGGGTCAAAACATATTAACTTTTCCCTGTCAGAGTTCTCAGATGGGCCAGAATGGTTTATTGGAAAAATATACTATTGTTATACTTATTAAAATAATGGTTGTCAAATCTCCTGCAAATTTTTGCTGTGTCTCTCCTGGGTGAACTCTTTAGATGGGTGGTATGCTGTTCTTAGAGGAGTGCCGAGTGGCCAGGATCGACTCTGACTTGTAGCCCTTGGTTAGGTTCATTGAATGATCTGGTCATTCTCCCAGATGTTGTTGTCCCTGAATTATCAAGAACCAGAAAGCAATTCTGCCATCAGTGCAATTAACATAAACTGAGTTGGGGAAGTTGGGGAAAACTTTGGGAATAATAGGTCTTTCCAAGTCCCTCAAGTAAGGGAGCACTGAGTTAAATTGAAAGCTCAAAGGGGAACCATTACTTCTAGAATATAAGAACAGTGGGTGTCCTGAGGTCTAAATGTTATTAGCAAGATACTTTAATTTTTTATGTAAGTGGTTTTTATTTTATTTTACTTTTTTTTTTTTAGCTTGTTGGCTGATGTAAGAAGGGACTAATTATCTTTGATAGGTATAGGAACAGGAGGAAGGTTTTTATTTTTCTTTCATGACACTTTACAGCTTTGTTGGAAGTGTGTCAGGTCAGCTGAGAAGTGATCTGGTGCTCTGACAGGTGGGAGTAATAAGATCTTTCACTTCTACCTGGCAGGTAAATTCACTACCACCTCTGTGCATAGGCTACAGAGAATGACAGACTGCGGGTATGTTCCTTGGTGATTTGCAGGATCCCAGGGTCTAAATCCTGGCCACTGTCCTTTCTTCGAGAGGAAGTCAAAACACATATGCCCTGACAAAACTTATTAAGATAACCATCTTGCTCCCACTGAGGAAAATGTGGTTCAGAGCAGAGGACCGCTTCCTAAATGCTGTGGTGGGTTACAATGAACCACAGGCTCACTGTAGTTGGTCGTGTCATCTTTGGCCCTGCTCCAAATGTGTTTGTTTATTTTATTTAACAAATAACGTAGATAGCACTTACTATATGCTAGGTACTGTTTTAAGTGCTTCACGAATAATAATTCTAGCACTTATAACACCCTTGGAAGTAGGTACTATTATTATCCCCACAGATGATGACATCAAGGCACACAGTATAACTAATTTGCTTAGGGTCTTAACAGCTAGTAAGTAGGAGGCAGGATTCAGACCCAGGCCAACCGGCTCCAGAATTCATGCTCCTAAAAACTATGCAGTGCTGCGTCAAAGTTAGTCATCTGAATTTCTGCTTCCTCTTTTCATCTACCATATTGGTTAGGATTACATTTGGCTATGTGTGGCAGAAAATTTAAAATAATAATGACTTGAATAAAAATACATTAACTCTCACAGAGGAAATCTCTAGGCTGCCCAGGGCTGGCATGGCAATATGAACAATGTGCATCCTTCCATCCAACTGATGAGCCATCCCTAGCATGTGGCTTCCACTTCATGATCCAAGATGGCTACTCAGACTGCAGACATCTTGTCTGTTTTTTTTTTCTTTTTTTTAAAGATTTTATTTATTTATTTGAGAGAGAGAATGAGAGACAGAGAGCATGAGAGGGAGGAGGGTCAGAGGGAGAAGCAGACCCCCCGCTGAGCAGGGAGCCCGATGCGGGACTCGATCCCGGGACTCCAGGATCATGACCTGAGCCGAAGGCAGTCGCTTAACCAACTGAGCCACCCAGGCGCCCAAGATTTTATTTATTTATTTGACAGGGAGAGACACAGCGAGAGAGGGAACACAAGCAGGGGGAGTGGGAGAGGGAGAAGCAGGCTCCCCTCAGAGCAGGGAGCCCGATGCGGGACTCGATCCCAGGACGCTGGGATCATGACCTGAGCTGAAGGCAGTCGCTTAACCAACTGAGCCACCCAGGCGCCCCATCTTGTCTGTTTTTCAACCAGTTGGAAGAAGGAAAGGAGAGGGAGAGTATGCCCTCTTCCTTTAAGATATTTCATAGAAGTTGCACCAGACTCTTTCTATATTCCGTTGTTCAGAACTTAACTGCAGTAGTGGTTGGGGACTGTAGTCTTTATTTTGCCCCACACGTGGAGTCCCGTGTCCAAGGAAGAAGAGGGAACAGAGATTGGGGGAACCAGCAGTTTCTGCCAGACCTGCTTTTGGAGCTAGAGAGGCTAGAAGGTTCTTGAAGATAATAGCCCTGATTTCATTTCCCAATTTAGGATGGTTTCTCCCTCAGGGCAAGCAAGTGGAGACCTAGAGAACAGTAAGATGGAAAATGCTAGATTAGAAGGCATGGTAGAGAGTGCTCATATTACCCTCCTCACTTGCATTCTTCTGCTTTCTGGTCTTATGCTCAGTCACCTATGAAAATATTTTTTGAGCATTTTCTGTTTTGTGAGGCTAGTAATATTATATGTTCATATTGCCAAGAATCATAGAATAGCATGTGATTCATTAGTTTATTAAGAAGATTAAATGCGATATTACACATGAAAGCCTTTGGCATAGTTCCTGGTACATAGCAGGAGCTCCAAGTGTTTTGCCTTTTGTTAAGTTAATGCCCACTGACCTCTGGATTAGGGTTTCTTGGATACATGGCATTGAATAAAGCAAAAGTAGTATAATTTTGAGATGATGATTTTATGACCACTGAGAATAGTAATTTATTAGATAATGTTAATTGGTATTTGCTTCAAAATTTTATGGATACTGCTCACATGTTCTAGGAACTAGGCCTTATATCGTAATTACTTACGTAATTTACGTAAGTATCGTAAAATACTTATCCATCAGGAGCTTGTCATGAAAATGGTACAGATTTTTTTTTTCATTTTTCAAATATAAAATTATGTTATAGTCCTGAGTGTGCTTCTTCCAACTACCTGTGCCCTCCCAAGAAATTCTGATGTCCTTATACGTGGTTGAGAGCAACACTGATAGCCCAACAAAGAATAAAGATCTCAAACAGAATAATTTTTTAAATTCTTATTTATTTGAGAGCGAGAGTGAGAGAGAGAGCGTGTGCAAGCACAGAGGGAGAGGGAGAAGCAGACTCCCCACTGAGCAGAGAGCTGGACTTGGGGCTCGATACCAGGACCCTGAGATCACGACCTGAGCCGAAGGCAGATGCTTAATGGCACCCCCAGAATAACTTTTTTTTTTCCTAAAATGTTAAGAGGTAGTCAAGTTTGTATGTCATATTTAGATATAGTTCTTGAGGTTTTTAAGCATCATTACCGTCTATTGTAGGGACCTGTCCCAGGCCACCAGTTGTAACGGATGAGACAGGTTGGGTCAATGGCAGTGGATAGGAAAATAAATACAGTCTAAATCTCTTCTGTTGGCATTCTGTTTGGATCCCGTCTTCTTTCAGGGTCTCATATATTTGGAGTAGCCCATCCCTCTCTTTTCTGAGAGTTAACATGTAAATAAGGCTTCTCTGCCTAAATAGGAGTGCTGTTTCTATCCGACTCCCAATACAGGATACAGCAGTTGTCTGAGGCTGAAGGACCTGTAGGAATCCTTTTAGGAGTGCCCAGGTCAAAATTATTTTTATAACAATTTTAAGACTATTTGCCATTTTCATTCTTACTTCCTTGTGTGTGCACAGTGGAGATTCCCAGGGGCTACATGGTGTGTGATATCGAAACAGACTGAATATTAAGATGTTGAAAATACAGTTGCCTTTTATTAAGCCAGACACTAGAGAGATTGCAAAAATGTGAAACAGTGCCTGCCTTTTCACTAAAAATTGTTTTTGAAAATAGTTATTTTTCACAAAAACATAGCACCCATATTAACATGTAATAGGTTAATTTTTATTAAATGAATTAACAGTCTTAACATTTCAGTTTTAATTTGTAATACAGCAAATGTAGGGTTTACCCACATAAACAAAAGTTTTGGGGGTCTTTAATAATTAAGAGTTTAAAGGGATCTTCAGACCAAAATGTTGGAGAATCATCAGCTTCACGTTTACCAAATTAAAAAAAAAAACCCGACTTTTATAAGAAGTTATTTCTGTGTATTTCACTGTACAATATGAGTGATGTGCTTGAACTACCTTAAATTTTAGTGTCACATAATACCTCCTCCTTGGGGCTGCTGGATAGATAGAGAAAACTCTTTGCGTTCCAGGTCCCAGTATTTGGTTCGGGTTCTGTCACCAGCCAGTGAGTGGCCTCCTGATTCCTGTGCAGTTCTCTTTGGATCCCCAGTTCCATTGCTGCTGCTGCTTAAGCTCCCTGTACCTCAGCCCTTTCATTAAAGGAGGGTTAGTCAGTGGGTGGTAAGGAAAGGCATTTGAAAAATATTGGCGGGGCACCTGGGTGGCTCAGTCGTTAAGCATCTGCCTTTGGCTGAGGTCATGGTCCCAGGGTCCTGGGATCGAGCCCCGCATCAGGCTCCCTGCTCCGCGGGAAGCCTGCTACTCCCTCTCCCACTCCCCTGTTTGTGTTCCCTCTCTCGCTGTGTCTCTCTCTGTCAGATAAATAAAATCTTTAAAAAAAAAAAAAATTGGCATCAAACCGAAGCTTACTCCTAATTAAATGTAAGAAAGGAATTGAAAGTATAGTAAAGAAGAGAGAGGAGAATGAGAAAAATTAGGCAGTAGACATTTTCTTTCTCAACCAAATAGTGGTGGGTGCCTTTCTGATTTGAGTAGTTCTTGAGTATTCTTGAGTATTCAGGAATACAGCTGAAAATGTGAAGTTCACGTCAGCTTTGGAAATTAGGCCTGAGGCTGTGTCATGTATCATCCAGCAAACCTGCGGCGCTCACACACTGTCTTACACAAATGAAGGACTGAGCACATGTTAGCAGAACTGAACTGAACTGAGGCCATGCTTAGTCCTGAAGGGCACTTGTCTCCCTTCCTGCCTAATAATCTTTCTGTTCATCCATCCTTCTCACCCTACTGTCCCTCCATTTGTCCAGTCCAAACGTTATTATTTAATGAACCCTGTGTGATACTGAGGTAGTGATGGTCACTAATGCTTTCACAGTCCTCAAGATGCTTTCCGATTCTCCTGTTGGAAGGAAATGGAGAAGTTTGAGAGGTGAGTCTGTAAATGGGGCTTTGGCTGCGATCTTGGCCTTCAGTTTCTGCTTTCTTTAATGGAGGAATTTAGGCCTCAGTCCTGGTATTTTTCAGCCCTGCTAATAAGATTGTCTTGGTCTTCCTTCCGCTGGGAAGCAGCCTGCCGAACTCCACATTGTACCTCAGTTGAACTGACTGTTAAGTTGTGGGGGATGTGCCTCAAGCTGTCCTGTGGTTTTACTGTCTAGTTCCAGAGAGTTACCATGGACTCATCGGTCATTCTCTGAGTGATAGGAGTCTCTTGTTACTGCTGCTGTGTGGTTTGGAGCCCAGGGTTCTGGGGGTACAGAGCCAGGAATATTGCTAACTTAGGCCTTTTGCTAGCCATTTTGGATAAAAAGATAAATCTGAAGGCCTAGGATATGAATTTATGCATTTGACTTTCCCCAGTGAATCAGTAAGGTTGTTTGTGTTTAAGAATAAATTGATTCCTTTGGAGGGAGGAGAGTTCTGTATTTTTCTTGTCCTCTCAAATTCTTGCAAGGCTTCTTGAAAGAACTAGCCTCAAGATGGACCAATTATTGTTGGAGACATGTATCTAGCCAGTTCCTAATATGAGTACATACTTAATGCAGGCAGATGGGCGTATGTTTTCTGCTGTGACCTGCCTGTCAGGAAGTGACACTCAGAGGAAAATGTCTTATGACCCAGACTAGCTTGAGTTGGCTGTGGGGTGAGAGAGAGGGAGAGTCATATGATACAAAGATGAATCACTTGGAGAGCATATTTACTTTTCTTCCTTTGAAAGTACCAGTTTGGGGACTAGAGGGAATGAGACAAATGTGAAATAACCGTGGAGGGCTGCCTGGCCTAGGGAGGAAGACTCCAGAAGGGAGGCCCATGGTTTTGGGGTTGCAGCAGCATCCCATATTTCTAAGGACCTCTGAGGATTAAGTTCTCACCTGCAAGAGAAGATGGATTTTAATCTTTGTGGGCTCTCATGTCCTAATCTCTTGCCTATCAGAGTTACTTAAAAGAACCCTAGTGTAATCAGATGGCAGATTCTTTTTCATGCTGTCAGTTTTTCCTTCCATTGCTTTTTCTTAGTTTGTCATTCCTAAACTTTTTATTTTAAGGTTTTGTTAACACCCAGGGAGTGAGATAATAAGACTGATAGAGGAAATCAAGCACTGCTGGAGTTTTTTTAACCTCATAGCATAATACCTTATTCATTTCCTTTCAGTTGGTACTTTTTTGAGCTTTTACCTAATTGATGCAGAGCAACAGTTAGTATGAATTTACCTTGGAAGTTGGGGTTTGATGGTGTGAAAATCTGTTTTACCATGTATACTAGATGTGGCATCTTCTTTGGCCACAGCCCTTTCTGGCAGTGGGTCTCTTAGCTGCACACATGAGCTGTGTCTTCCACTTACAAGCTGGGGAGAAGCCAGTGTCTGTCTTTAGGGATTGTCTGCCTGTGCCTTCTCGTTTCTTTCTAGAGTCCTGCTGACCTGGTCTGTGACCCACTTTAATCAATTTGCCTTTAACATCCTATTTTTCTTTTCTCTGTGTAGAAGATCACTGCTGTCTTCAAACCCAAGAACGAAGAGCCATATGGGCACCTTAATCCTAAGTGGACCAAGTGGCTGCAGAAGCTATGCTGTCCCTGCTGCTTTGGTCGTGACTGCCTTGTCCTCAACCAGGGCTATCTCTCAGAGGCAGGGGCCAGTCTGGTGGACCAAAAACTGGAACTCAACATTGTACCCCGTACAAAGGTCAGTGACCTGTCTCCAGGGAGCCTTACTGCCTATCCAGAGTTTTCCTGGGCCTGCTACCTGTTAATGGAGCCATTAGGTCCAAGGAGGGCTATGTATGCCCTGAATCTAGAGCTCTCAGCCTTTTTGGGGGGAAGGTAGTAGATGTAGGCTCATGATTTGATCATCTGATGGAAGCTATCCTGAGAAGGATACACATAAAATTTTCGCATACAATTTCAGGAAATTCACTGACCCTCTGATGCACATTTATGGGTTTCCCGGGTCTTTCGATCCCAGGTAACTGCGAGCTGGTTAGAAACCTAGCTACTTTTGTAGCTCATTCTCTTAGATTTCCGAGCTATTCCATGATTTAGATATGTTCTAAAACGGACTAACTGATGTTAGCTAGTCACTCTGGCAAGGAGGAGTCTAGGATGGGCTGAGGGTTAGAGTAAAGGTCTGGCTTGAACCTGTATGGGGAACTGACATGGAATTCTCATCCATCTTTATGCTATGGGAAACTGGTACTTATCTGAACATAACAAAATTGGGTCCCAGATCCAGGCAAATCCACACTTAGAATGAATTTGCACACACCTTATATGTGTGATAGACTTAGCTTAGGTTCTGAGCCCTGCCACCCCTTCAGTATGCTGAAATACAGAATTGATTGCATACATTTTACTGATGCCAGGTGAAAAGCCCCTGTACTACAGGTGTCCAGGAAACTTTCCGAGGGTTGTGAGGGGAAGGAATGCCTGCTGGTCAGCATATGAACATTCAAGGACACATCCTCACCCATTTAGTATGTGTGGCTACCTGAGGTTTAGTAACAACTTAAGGTGGAACTCTGATATGATGCCCTAAGGCTGCAGGGGCATCTTTGTAGCTATGGGCCTTAATCCTCTGAGAATCTGATGAAAGCTAGAGATGTCGTTCCCAGAAAAAATTCATATATTTACAATTGTTGTTTTGCATATAATTTCATGGGGATGGTTCATGGACCAGTTGGGAGTCCATTCATTGACCTTGTAAGGACCATGCCAATAGACTAAAGACCCCTGCTTGAGGTTTTCTTTGCAGGTTTAGATAGTAGACTCTGTGGGCAAAGAGACTGATCAGCAGACAGGAGCTTCCCTTCAAACCTATTTTTTCTGTTTTCCCAGGGTCTTTTAGAAGAAATTGTGATTGTTGTGGTTGTTTAACTGTCTGCTCCTTTATCGCCAAACTCCAAACAATCAGCCAACTGGTTTGTAAGTTTGTAGAAGTCAGGGACCGTTTCTTGAAATTTCCTCTTACTCTCAGCACCTAGCAAAGTACTGTGGGTTTTTTTGTTTGTTTTTGTTTTTGCTTTGAGAGAGAGTGTGCACATGAGCTGGAGGGCGGGGCGTGGGGGGAGCAGAGGGAGAGGGAGAATCTCAAGCAGGCTCCACGCTCAGCGCAATCTCATGACCCTGAGGTAGTGATCTGAGCCAAAATCAGGAGTCGGACACTTAACCGACTGAACCACCCAGGTGCCCCAAGCAAAGTACTGTTTTTGGTAAGTATTCGGTAAGTGCCAGCTGAGTCAGTGAGTGAATATCAAAACATGAGGGACAATCCTAGAGATCCCCCAACTCAGATCTATGGGGATAGTGTTTGCTTATAGCTCCCACTGACATCTGATTCATTGCCTGGCCTTGTACAGCTCATTACTTCCCTTTATGCTTTAGTTCTGTCTGTACACAGAGTTAAATAGCATACTTTGAACATCTTGTATGATAATTAATGCTCCAAAGATCTCCTGCCTAACCTGAATTCCTCCTACTAGGCCCCTCCTAGACTCTAAACATTCTTTTAAATACTCCTTGCTCATCACTGTAATTCCCTTTCTTTACTAGGTAAATAGCAGTCTGCACCTGGCCCTGTGCGTGTTCTGCCTGTGTTTCTGGAGAGTAGTGCCTAAGAATCAGGGCTTGAGTCACAGTTCTGGCTCTGCAGCTCTTGATTGGGTGACCCTTAGCAAGTCACTTAAGACACCCCCACATGCTTTGCGTGCTCAGTTTCCTCACTATAAAAATAAGGATATAAGTAGTTCCTACTTTATGGGGCGGCTATTAAGATTACACAGGATAATCCATGTAAAACACGGAGCCCAGTGCCTTGGCACAATGTAAATACTCCATATGTCTTAGCCTGTGGTACTTTTATGACAATTCTAATCATAATAGAATGTCACTTGCCATGATCCTGTTCTACCCCATCTCTGGTCTTCCTCTTTCCCTGTTAGATGTTTCCCTGTTTGATGTTTTGCATCAAAAAGTCAGCAACAGCAAAATATTAGTCCTCCATGAGACTGAAATGAGACAGAACTTTGCAAGTTTAACCTACAGCTGCTGGAGAATAGTGAGAGGAGGTGTCTCCTCTCCCACCCTCCCCACCGTTGTGACAGGATTCTATCCAGTTAATGAGAGCATCTGTCACTATGGGAACAGGGCTCATGTTATGATGGAGCTTCAAATAGTAAGGCTCCAGGTCTCACTCGATAGCTTGTTTCTGCTCTCTGTTACTGTAAGGTTTCGGGTTATGATAGTTTCATTAGTCATAGAGAAAAAAGTGGGTTGTTACAGAGAGCGATCGAAAATAAATCTGAGGGGCGCCTGGGTGGCTGAGTCGTTAAGCGTCTACCTTCGGCTCAGGTCATGATCCCAGGGTCCTGGGATCGAGCCCTACATCGGGCTCCCTGCTCTGCGGGAAGCCTGCTTCTCCCTCTCCCACTCCCCCTGCTTGTGTTCCCTCTCTCGCTGTGTCTCTCTCTGTCAAATAAATAAATAAAATCTTTAAAAAAAATAAATAAAAAATAAATCTGATTGGGGGGAAAGGGTGGTTTATTGCTTGAGAGAGAGAGGGTTTTCACTGTGGAAACTGGCAAGGTATTCTTAGGAAAGCCTTTTTTCTCCTTAACTTCTGTGCTTGTGCTTCCTGGGCAGAGATTGCCAACCTACTGTACCTTGCACATCCATTGTAGATACTCCTGTTAACTTTGGATGGACAGATGAATGGCTAGGAGGGAGGGAATGATTTTGTCCCTCTCTAAGATTCATAGGCACAATAATTATTTGTAATGAATTTTGCAAGGCTTAGAAAAGAAAGAATTTTAAATTTGATTTTAGTTATTTATATGCTGAGACTCACTTGTTGCTATCTCTGAAAGAAGCTTGTAACTCATTCATGCATTCACTTAATAAATATATATTTTTTTAAGATTTTATTTATTTATTTGAGAGAGAGAGAACACATGAGAGGGGATAGGGTCAGAGGACGAAGCAGACTCCCTGCTGAGCAGGGAGCCCGATGCGGGACTTGATCCAGGGACTCCAGGATCATGACCTGAGCCGAAGGCAGTCGCTTAACCAACTGAGCCACCTAGGCGCCCCACTTAGTAAATATTTAATGAGCATGTGCCAGCCACTGTGTTAGGTGCTGAAGATGCTAATATGAATAAAATAAGATGTTCTCTTTTCCCCCCCAAATCTCGAGTCTTAAGAGAGAGGTTAGATGTATAAATGGATAATCACAAGATGGTGTGATAAGGGTGATAATTGACATACATACAGATTACAGTGATATTACCACAATTTGACAATCAAGTGTAATATTTTGGGGGGGGGGTGGGACAGAGGGAGAGGAAGAGAGAGAATCTTAAGCAGGCTCCACGCCCAGTGCGGAGACTGACGTGGGACTCGATCATGACCTGAGCCGAAATCAAGAGTTGGACGCTTAACCAACTGAGCCACTCAGGTGCCCCAATGAAGTGTAATATTGATGGCCCATTAAAACATGTTTTTTTGAAGGGTTCATGGGTGGCTCAGTCGGTTAAACATCTGCCTTTAGCTCAGGTCATGATCCTGGGGTCCTGGGCAGAGAGCTGGGAGCCTGTTTCCTGCTTCTGCTTCTCCCTCTGCCCCTCCACCCCTCTCATGCCCTCTCTCTCTTTCTCTCTCTCTCTCTCAAAGAAATAAATACAGTCTTTAAAAAAATGTTTTTTTTGAATAGGCAATGCGGGCATCTAGTGTAGAAATCAGAAGGCACAGTAGGGTAAACAGAGAAGAGCAGTCTAGCCTCTCTCCCACTTTTGCCTTCCAGCCACTCCATTTCCTTTCTCAGGGGCAGCTTCTGGTACTAGTTTCTTGTGTAATATTCCAGATATAGTCTACATAGATATGCATGTTATATAGCAATTCACTAAAGATTAAAACCCATTTTAATGTTTATTTTTTAATTTTTTTTAAGGTTTTATTTATTTGACAGAGCACAAGTAGGCAGAGCAGTAGATGGAGGGAGAGGGAGAAGCAGACTCCCCGCTGAGCAGAGAGCCTGATGCGGGGCCCAGTCCCAGGACCCTGGGATCGTGACCTGAGCTGAAGGCAGATGCTTAACCGACTGAGCCACCCAGGCTCCCCTAATGTTTATTTTTAAAATGTGAATAAATTGCACATAGTACAGAATTCAAAAGAAATAAAAGGGTATAGAGTGAATCGCAATTTGTTTTTATCTGGAGAGAAAAATAGGCCCTGGGCCCTCTTCTAACCCAGGAGATGGCTGTCTTAGGGGAATTCTTGCTAGCTGCTATAACAATTCCTGAATCTCAGTGGTTGAATGGATCTTGCTCACATCGTAGACTCATGCCAGTTAGGCAGCTCTCCCAGATCCCTTGTCATCCGTGTAGTGACCAGAGATCTAAGATCCTTCCATGATGTGGTTTTGCCATCTCCAAGCCCTTCATTTCCAGCTGCACAGGTTGGGGAGTGTGAACTAAGGATCATGGGAGATTTAAGGGGCCAGGCCCGGAAGTGATATACAGACATCACTTTGTCAACATTCCGTTGGCCTGAACTGCTCATATTAGAAAGGCTGAGAAGTGCATTCTTTCTGCATCCCCTGGAAGAGGAACAGTATTGGTGAGCATCCAGGTATTCCCTGCCATAGTGATATATTTCCTTATACTCGACTGTAACCTAGGTATCTGTTCTCTTTCCACTGTAGGTAGTATACCTGGCCAGTGATACCTTCAACTATAGTGCCATTGACCGAGTGAAGTCCAGGGGCAAGCGGCTTGCGCTAGAGAAAGTGCCAAAAGTTGGGCAGCGGTTTAATCGCATCGGGCTACCACCAAAGGTATACACTGCACCTGTGTGGCTTAGTAAAGGTGATGATGTGTGGTGGCATGACCATCCAAGTGCTGAAACAAGGCACCTGGAGACTTGCATATAGACACGTGAATAGCCTGCCCTGAGGCGCCCGTCTTCCTCATTTCTGAGGGTCTAAGGTTTGCGGAATAATTCTCCAGAGAACAGAGCCCCTAACTTTTTCACTTTACTCCTCTGGCCCATTTAGATGCGCTTCTTGAATTTGGACGGGCAGTCACTCTCATGACCTTTTTCTGACATAAACGCCGTAGGGCATTATGGGCCACCCGGCTCACTCCTGGGCTCTCTGGACTTGAGCCGGAGGGAAATACCTTTATTCCTGCTCTTTGGCTGCAGGTTGGTTCATTCCAGCTCTTTGTTGAAGGCTACAAAGATGCAGACTACTGGCTACGGCGTTTTGAAGCAGAACCTCTCCCGGAGAACACTAACCGGCAGCTACTGCTGCAGTTTGAGCGGCTGGTGGTGCTGGACTACATCATCCGCAACACTGGTGAGCAGCTGTGGGCAGCCTGGGGCCTGTGCTAGACCACTGTGAGGTACTCCATACCAGAGTGCCTTCTTGAGACGAAGGTTTCCTAAGTCAGAAGGGCCTTGAAAATAATTTTCCAAGACAAGCTTTGTTCAGGCACATCATGTGTGGTTATCAGAGGTAGTGAATCCTGGAGCCAGTAGTTACTAATGTTTTATCTTAACCTCTTTCCCGGTCCCAGACGGAAGACACACTGGCTCTTCCAAAGCAACATCAGGGATACTTTTGCCCTTGATCCCTATTTACTCATAGTAGCAAGAGCTATCACAGGACAGTTTTGTCTTTAAGTACCTCGTATTAGTGGACTCATACAGTATTTGTCACTTTGTGACTGGCTTATTTCACTTAGTATATGCCGCTAAGCTTTATTCATGTTCAGCATATATCAGAATTTCCTATTTAAGGCTGGATATACATTGTATGTATGTACTGTATTTTGCTTATCTATCCGTCAGTGGACACTTGGGTTGCTTCCATGTTTTAGCTCTTGTGAATAATGTTGCTATGAACATGGGTGTAAAATAGCTTTGAGACACTACTTTCATTTCTTTTGAGTATATACCCAGAAGTGGAATTGCTGGGTAATATGGCGGTTCTGTTTAATTTTTTTTAATTGAAGTCTGGTTGACCTATGTTTAATTTTTTGAGGAGCTGCCGTTTTGTTTTCCACAGTGGCTGCACCATTTTTACATTCCCACCAATGGTGCACAGGGGTTCCAGTTTCTCCACCTTTTCGTCACCACTTGTTATTTTCTGGGTTTTGTTTTGTTTTGTTTTTCATTTGTAGCCATCCTGGTAGGTATAATGTGGTCTCTCCTTGTAGTTTTGCATTTCCCTAATTAGTGATGTTGTGAACATCTTTTCATGTACTTTTTGGCCATTTGCATATCTTTGGAGGAATGTCTGTTCAACTCCTTTTCCCATCTTTGAATCACGTTTTTTTGTTGTTGAGTTGTAGGAGTTTTTTAATATATTCGATATTAATTCCTTTTCAAATACATGATTTGCAAATATTTCCTACCATTCCATGGGGTGCCTTTTTATTCTGTTGATAGTATCTTTTGATGCAATTAATTTTTAAATTTTCACGAAGTCCAGTTTGTCTATTTTTTTGTTTATTGTCTGTGCCTTTGGGGTCATATGCAAGAAATTCTTGCCAAATCTAATGCCATGAAGCTTTTGCCCTATGTTTTTGTCTTAAGAGTTTTATAATTTTTGGTCTTAGATTTAGGTCATGGATCCACTTTGAGTTAATTTTTGTATATGGTCTGAGGTAAGGGTCTAACTTCATTTTCTGTATGTGGATATCCAGTTTTCCCAGCACCATCTGTTGAAAAGACTATCTTTTCATCATTGAATGGTCTTGTCACCCTCGTAGAAAACCATTTGATCATACATGCAAAGGTTTATGTCTAGACTGTGTGGTATTTCATTTGTCTATGTGTCCGTTTTTATGCCAATACCACACTATTTTGATTTATATAGCTTTGTATTAAGTTTTGTAATAAGCATAGTTTTGTTTTGTTTGTTTGAGAGAGTACGCGCACACGTGCGCACAAGTGGGGGAGGAGGGGCAGAGGTAGAGAGAGAATCCTAAGCAGGCTCCGTGCCCAGCGCAGAGCCTGACACAGGGCTTGATCTTACAACCCCCAAGATTACAACCTGAGCTGAAACTAAGAGTTGGACACCCAACAGACTGAGCCACTCAGGCGCCCCTATAGTAAGTATAGTTTTATAGTAAGTTTGGAAATTCGGAGGAAGTATGAGTCCCCCAGCTTTGTTCTTTTCTTTCTGGATTGTTTTGTCTATTTGGTATCCCTTGAGATTGCATATAAATTTTAGGATGGGTTTTTCTATTTCTGCAAAAAACATCATTGGGATTTTGATAGGAATTGCATTAAATCTCTAAATAGCTTCAAAGTAGTATTGACGTCTTAACCATATTGAGCCTTCCAATCTGTGAGTGTGGAGTGTCTTTCCATTTATTTATGTCTTCTTTAATTTCTTTCAGCCATGTTTTATAGTTTTTATTATACAAATCTTTCACCTCCTTGGTTAAATTAATTCCTGAGTATTTTATGCTTTTTGATGCTAAATGGAATTGTTTTCTTAATTTGCTTTTTGGATTGTTTGTTGTTAGTAAGTAGAAACACAAGTGATTTTTATGTGTTGACTTTGTACTCTGATACTTTGCTGAGTTTATTTATTCTGATTTTTTTTGTGTGGCATCTTTAGGGTTTTCTACATATAAAATCATATCATCTATAAACAGATAATTTTACCTCTTTCTTTCAAATTTAGATGCCTTTTATTTCTTTCTCATGCGTAATTGCTCTGTTCTTCCAGTACCAAGTTGAATAGAAATGTTGAAAGCGGGCACCTTTGCCTTGTTCTAGATCTTAGAGAAAAGCTTTTGGTCTTTCACCATTGAGGATGATGTTTGTTGTGGTTTTTCATGTATGACTTTTATTATGTTGACATGGGGCTTGATCTCATGACCCTGAGATCATGACTTGAGCTGAAATCAAGAGTTGGATGCTTAACCAACTGAGCCACCCAGGCGCCCCTGCATGGTCTAGTCTTTAGATTTTGTGTTTCTAGGAATTTGGCCATTTCATCTAGGCTATCCAGTTTCTGGGTATACAATTGCCTGTAGTACTCTCTTATAATCCTTTTTATTTTTATTTTGGTAAAATTGGTAGTAATGTCCCTACTTTCATTTCTGATTTTTGCAATTTCAATCTTCTCTTTTTTTTCTTTTTTTTTTTTATTCTTATGTTAATCCCCATACATTACATCATTAGTTTTAGATGTAGTGTTCCATGATTCATTGTTTGTGCATAACACCCAGTGCTCCGTGCAGAACGTGCCCTCTTTAATACCCATCACCGGGCTAACCCATCCTCCCACCACCCCCCCCCAGAACCCTCAGTTTGTTTTTCAGAGTCCATCGTCTCTCATGGTTCGTCTACCCTCCGATTTCCCCCCTTCATTTTTTCTTAAACTAAATATTTAAATGGTTATCTTTTTTTTTTTTTTAAAGATTTTATTTATTTGACAGAGAGAGACACAGCGAGAGAGGGAACACAAGCATGGGGAGTGGGAGAGGGAGAAGCAGGCTTCCACCAAGCAGGGAGCCCGATGCGGGGCTCGATTCCAGGACCCTGGGATCATGACCTGAGCCGAAGGCAGACGCTTAACAACTGAGCCACCCAGGCGCCCCTTAAATGGTTATCAATTTTATTCATCCAGTGAGACAACTGTTATATTTTAGTTTTAGAGCATTTAGTTTATTTATCTATAATGTACATACAGATATATTTGGATTTTCATCCACCATCTTATTTCCTTTCTATTTTGTGTGCTTGTCTTTTTTTTTTCCTACACTTCTTCCTATGATCTCTTTTCTTTCTTGCTTTCTTTTAAAATTATTTTGTAATTAGGGGCACCTGGGTGGCTCATTCGGTTAAGCGTCTGACTCTTGATTTCGGCTCAGGTCATGATCTCAGGGTCATGAGATTGAGCCCAACGTCAGACTCCGTGCTCAGCACAGAGTATGCTTGAGATTCTTTCTCCCTCTCCCTCTGCCCCTCCCTCTGCTCACACGTGCTCTCTCTCTCTCTCTAAATAAGATCTTAAATTATTTTGTAAGTATTTCATTTCTCCCCTCTTTTAGCTCAGAAGTTTATACGCTTTGTCTTTTCCCTTGATGGTTACTCTAAAGATTACCATGTGAATCTTTGATTTCCTATCTCTAGACTTTTATACTATTAGTGTCATACATTTTAATTATATATGCATGTATATATGTATATGTGTATGTGCATATGTAAAACCACTTTTATGTAAAACCACTTTTCTGTAAAACCATAAGATGATATTGTTATTATTATTACTGTTATTAATAATAATTATGGAGACGTTTGAGCATATATAAATAAGCAGAATAGTGAACCTCCATGCACTGGTCATTCCAGCCTTAACAACCATCAGTCCATGACTAATCCTATCCCATTCACACTTCCGTTTACTTATCTTCTTTTATTATTTTAAAGCAAATTACAGATGTAATTTTATTCATAATTGTTTCAGTATGTGTCTCTAAAAGATAACTCTTTAAAAAAAAACACTATCATACTGCAAAAAGCTAATATTTATCTAGATTTACTAATATATTTACCCATTTTATTGCTCTTTCAATTTTCCTGTATCTCCAAGCTTCTGTTTGGGATAATTTTCCTTTGACTTAGAGAATATAGATACACTTTTTTTTTAAGATTTTATTTATTTATTTGAGAGAGAGAAAGAGAGCACAAGCAGGGGAAAGGGCAGAGGGAGAGGGACAAGCCGACTCCTCACTGAGTGGGGAGCCTGAGGCAGGGCCTGATCCGAGGATCCTGGGATCATGACCTGAGTCAAAGTCAGACGCTTAATCTACTGAACCACTCAGGCACCCTGACTTAGAGAATATTTTTTAAAGATTTTTTTTTTTTTTTTTTATTTGAGAGAGAGAATGAGAGACAGAGAGAGCACGAGAGGGGAGAGGATCAGAGGGAGAAGCAGACCCCCCGCTGAGCAGGGAGCCCGATGTGGGACTCGATCCCGGGACTCCAGGATCATGACCTGAGCCGAAGGCAGTCGCTTAACCAGCTGAGCCACCCAGGCGCCCGAGAATATTTTAATACTAGTCTGCTGATGATGAATTTTGGTTTTGTTGGTTTGAAAATGTCTTTATTTCACCTTCATTTTTGTTTTTTGTTTTTTTTTTAAAGATTTTATTTATTTATTTGACAGAGAGAGACACAGCGAGAGAGGGAACACAAGCACGGGGAGTGGGAGAGGGAGAAGCAGGCTTCCCGCCGAGCAGGGAGCCAGATGCGGGGCTTGATGCCAGGACCCTGGGATCATGACCTGAGCCGAAGGCAGACGCTTAACAACTGAGCCACCCAGGCGCCCCTCACCTTCATTTTTTTTTTTTTTTTAAGATTTTATTTATTTATTTGACAGAGAGATAGAGAACACAAGTAGGCAGAGGGAGAGGGAGAAGCAGGCTCCTTGCAGAGCGGGGAGCCCGATATGGGACTCGATCCCAGGACCCTGGGATCATGACCCGAGCCGAAGGCAGCCGCTTAACTGACCGAGCCACCCAGGCAACCCCCTCACCTTCATTTTTGAAGGCTATGTTTGCTGGGCGTAGAATTTGGGATTGGTAGTTATTTTCTTTCAGTAGTTAAAAAAACCCCATTCCATTGTCTTCTGTTCCCATGATTTCTGTGAAGTCAGTTGTTCCTGTATTATTGTTGTTTCTTTGAAGGTAATCTCTCTTTTTCTCTGGCTCCTTTGAGATTTTCCCTGTAGTTGGTTTTCAGAACTTTACTGCAATATGCTTGGTATAGTTTTCTTTGTATTATCCTGTTAGGGATTCACAGTTTCCCTTGAATCAATAGTTTGATAACTTTTGTCAGTTTTGGAAGATTCTCAGCTATTCTCTCTTTATTTTATTTATTTATTTATTTTTAAGTTTAAAAAAACTTACACCCAGCTCTATAACCAGCAGGTGCTCTAGGAGAAAATAAGCCACAAATGATGGACTCCCTGTCTGAATTTCCTTTCTCTCCCAGGTCTCAACACTTTAACTCTTAATGGTCTTGTTAAAATCTCCAGTATCTTCAAGAGATCTGAAAATATTTTATCAATTTTTTATAGGTGTTCTCAGTAGAATGATTGGACCAAGTGCCCAAAATATGTAGTCCATCATGACTGAAAGTGAAAGTCACCCCAGTTTTTTCTAACTTCATGTTTCTGTTCACAGATCGAGGCAATGACAACTGGCTGATTAAATATGACTGTCCAATGGATAGTTCTAGCTCCCGGGTAAGAGACTGATCTGTGTATTAAAGAAGAAGATGAGGTAGTGTGTATGCATAATATAGAAACACATAATAATCAGAGATTAGGTCACATAGGTTCAGAAGAATCAGGATTCACATGTGTTTAAAATTGATAGGTTAATATTTGATAGAGTTTTTCTCAATCTGATTTTTAAGTGGTATCTTATTGAATGATGTTCATAGAGATAGAATGAAGAAAGGTTCAAATATGTTTGGAACATATTACATGCTTTATGCCTTTCTTGGAGATTCACATTGCATAGTAGCACAGTAAAGGTTTGAGAAGTAGTCCATTAAATGAACCTATTTAATTTTGTTTGGCCCAGTGATTTCTAAACTTTTTTAGAATACTTTCCTCATAATAGACCATTCCATAGAACATCAGTTTAGAAAAAGCTGCTTCCTGCAACTTTCCTTACTTTCTCATTGCTTTCATCCTCTACCATGCTTTTCTATTCCTGCTCAGTCTGCACATTTAAAAAAATTAGTAGGAATGCTACCTAGAATAGGAGAGTAAGGTTGACTTTTATTCCTTATAATAAGTTTTTCTTTGTCCAGCTTTATTTAAATAGAATTGACGTATAACATTGTGCAGATTTAAGATGTGCAACGTGGTGATTTAATGCGTGTATATTTTGCCATATGTTTACCACAATAAGGTTAGTTAACACATTCTCATAGTGTTTTTACTTCCTTCTCTAATTGTGGTTCTCATATTTGGTACATGAAGAGCTTATTAAAAATAGATTCTTCAGGCCTTTCCTCCACTAGGTCTGGGGTAAAACTCAGGATTCCATACTTTTTTTTTTAAAGGTTTTATTTTTATTTATTTGACAGAGAGAGCGCATAAGCACAAGCAGGGGGAGGGGCAGAGGGAGATGGAGAAGCAGGCTTCCCGCTGAGCAGGGAGGCTGATGCAGGACTCGATCCCAGGACCCGGGGATCATGACTTGAGCTGAAGGCAGCGCTTAACTGACTGAGCCACCCAGGCGCCCCAGGATCCCATACTTTTAATAAGACCTCCTAGGGGGCGCCTGGGTGGCTCAGTTGGTTAAGCGACTGCCTTCGGCTCAGGTCATGATCCTGGAGTCCCGGGATCGAGTCCCGCGTCGGGCTCCCTGCTCAGCGGGGAGTCTGCTTCTCCCTCTCCCGCTCCTCCCTCTTGTGCTCTCTCTCTCTCTCTCAAATAAATAAAATCTTAAAAAAAAAAAAAAAATAAGACCTCCTAGGGGATTCCGATGCAGGTATCCTCAACCTACATACCCTGTTTCTGTGATGGCACCTGTGAACCTGAAGTATGGAGCCAAACAGACAGTCATGAGAGTGTCTGACAGGCTATCACAGGTAGCCTGCCCCACTCTTTGCAGTCGGCCTTGTCCTTTTCCCTTATCACTGCAATGACAAGAGACTCTTGTGCAAGAGCAGCCAGCCAGCTGGTACCTCCATGGTTCTGTTGTGTCACGGGAAAATGTGGTCACCAGTGAAGTAGCACCTGGTCAAGGTCTACACAGAAGAACCTTGGCTGGCTGATACTTGCTTTTCCTTTTTCCTTTTCATACTCTCAGGACTCTCACTGCCTTTCCCTAGGAGGAAAGGCTTGGAGTTACCTTTGTTATTGTCGGTTTCCTTCTTACCAAGGGCTGTGGCAACTCCTGGGGAAGTGCACCTTTTCTAAGATAAGGGACTCTGAGAACTTTGAAGAGGCCAAGTCAGAGGTGCCGTAAATGTACTAAGTTTAGGAACTGTGGAAACCAGTTCAGAGTTTGACTAAGGATTGGTGCCTGAGGGGGTTGAGGTGGGGTGCTTTGCTACTACTTTGAAGGGCATGAGACGATTGGGACCCTAAGTATTGAGTCTTTCCTTGCTCTTCAGGACACAGACTGGGTGGTGGTGAAGGAGCCTGTTATCAAGGTGGCTGCCATAGACAATGGGCTGGCTTTCCCCCTGAAACATCCTGACTCCTGGAGGGCATGTAAGTCTAAGACCACTGTGGTCTGGCTCTTTTCTTGCTCAGTCTCAGTTTCTCATCTATGCAATGAAGATAATAATGCCTCTACGACAGGATTATTCTAAGACTTCATGGAATAATGCAGCTCATGCATTTAGCACAGTAGTGGGCACATGGCAAGTATGCAGAACACAAGCTGTTATCATCATTTTTACCTTTACATTATTCCTATTAAAAGCACACAGTTGAGTTTTCTCATCTGTGTTTGCATTTTTTCTCGTTCTTTCTGAGGACTATCTGATTTATTCCATTTGTGTTTCTAAATATAAGCTATTGTCAGTGTTCTGTCTTCCTTGTTGACATCCTGGAAGTCAGCTCCTGTTCTGAGAAACTCTTGGAAAGAGAGAGAGATACAAGGAGGGGGTCACTAGCCCCTGTGCAGTACCAGTCTGTCTTCTCAGAAGGAGCATCTGAATATCTCAGTGGCAAGTCACTGGAAGGTCATGTGATGTCTGGGAAAGAGCACCAGCTCTGGGATTCTGCAGTCCTGGGTTTGAATCCTAATTCCTCCACTTACTCTGTAGCCTTTAGGATTAACATCCCTTGTAATTTTCTTTCCTGTTGTATATCATGTGAGAGGGGCGTTCTGCCTTTTGCTGTGCTCTGATAGGTGGAGGACATGGATGGGCAGCTTTGCTTTGTGCTTTTCTTCTTTTCAGATCCCTTTTACTGGGCCTGGTTGCCTCAGGCAAAAGTCCCGTTCTCTCAGGAGATCAAAGATCTGATTCTTCCAAAGATATCGGACCCTAACTTCGTCAAGGACTTGGAGGAGGACCTATATGAACTCTTCAAGGTTAGCCCTGGGAGCCTCAACCTTATAACTGTATAGAAGAAGGAATTTCTAATGGCTTTCAAATGGCTTCTGATACAAGCCAAGAGAGAATGGCTAACACTCTTCTGCCTTGTGTTAGCCAATGAAGAGCGAGCAAGATTCCCACATGTGGACAGCAAGACCTAGTTTGGGGCAGTTTGGAAAAAAACATTGACAGCTGTGATGAATCAGCGTGGGTTAATCCTGCATGTCATGGGGCTGCAGTGTGTCTACAGAGCCCTCCTTTGCAAATGGAGCACTAGGGCCTGGAGTTCTTTAGAGTTAATAATGAGACTCAGGACAAGATATTTACTTGTTCTCTCTTTCCCCATCTGTGAAACAGAGTTCTTAGGGTGGTAGTTAGCTTCACTAAGCCTCATAAGCCTCATGTAAGTTTTCTTTATTAGAAAGTTTCTATTTGGGGGAAGAAAATGGGTTCTTCTGAGGGATTCACGCAGGTTCCATCTCCTGCCCTTTTGCAGAAAGATCCTGGTTTCGACAGGGGCCAGTTCCATAAGCAGATTGCTGTCATGCGGGGACAGGTAAGCCTGGGACTTCCTCCTGGTGTCATCCCTGGGATCTCTCTGGGCGGGTCATATGCTCATATTGAGTAAATGCATAAAGCTTGTGTTTTACACCCTTTGAGTCTATGCCATACTTATTTATGACTCTGTCTTAGCACATGGGAGAAGAAAGGGAGCCCTTTCAAATCTCCCACCTCTTCCATGGTATCCAGTGCTCGGTGAGGCACTATGTGCTCAGTTCTGTGCCAGTTGCTGGGTAGTTCATTGGTAAATTTACCCAGGGGCCCCTGTCCTCAAGTTGCTCAAGGCAGGCCATATGCTTTGGTGCTTATGAGCTAGCCTCTGGAGTCAGACTGCAAGCTCTGAGGCCTTAGGCAAGAGCCTCTGCTTCCTTGTTTATAAAATGTGACAATAATAACACCTTGCACAGTTTGCCAAAGGATTACATAAGATAATGCATATCAAATATTTAGTAAAGACAATTACCTAGCACATGGTTAGTACTCATAAATTGGCTATGGTTATAATTTTTGTTATTATGGTTACAAGTCGTATTATTTCTTCTCTCTCCACTTCATCTTCAAAGAGAGCTAAGGAAACCCCTAGGGAATTGTTGATCTTCCAAAGTATAGTAAAGACTAACCTGAAAAATTGTAGTAAAACTCTGTAGGGCACTGACATTTCTTATCACTTTAAAGAGATCTGGGATGGCATAGTGGTTAAGGGGCACACGCTGGTCATGGTGCCTATGTTTGAATCCTGGTTCTGTCATTTATTGGCTGTGAGTTCTTGGAGAAGTTGCTTAATCTCTCCTTCCTTTAGTTTCTCCATTTGTAACATGGGATTAATAACAGCACCTACTCATAGGGTTATTATGAAATAAATGATTTGGAGTAGTGCTTGATGGATTGAAGTGCTCAATATGCATTAGCTGTTTTATGATTTTGTATATAGAAAAAGCAGCTTTTCACATCTTTATTTATTTATTTTTTAAAGATTTTGTTTATTTATTTGACAGAGAGAGTGAGAGTGCACAAGCAGGGGGAGTGGCAGAGGGAGAGGGAGAAGCAGGCTTCCCGCTGAGCAGGGAGCCCGATGTGGGGCTCGATCCTAGGACCCTGGGATCATGACCTGAGCCGAAGGCAGACACTTAATGACTGAGCCACCCAGGCACCCCAGCTTTTCACATCTTTAAAGGCTAGGAAGGTCTTTCTAGCTGTAATTAGGCATTTACCTCTTCCTACCGTTTTGGTAAAGGCTTCTGGTGAGAGCAACTCTTGGGCTTACCGAGTCCATGTTTCCTTGGAAATGGGACGTACAGAGGTTTTAAGAGCTGCGGTAGTTATAGCTGCCTGCATACCAGTAACGCGGTCTTCCTACATTTCTCAAGTCGTGTAAGGGCCCTGTCAAGCTGGCAGAATTTTTGGAAGCCTTAAAAACCATGTGATGTACTGTGGTATTACGGCACTCAGCATAAAGGAATGAACAACTTCTCAAGTTTATGTAGGCTGCGCCTCGGTCCCTGTTGTCCTGTCTGCCCTGATCCCTTCCCAGCTCAGTCCCTTGCCAAAACCATAGCAACCCTCCTCTCATATCCAGTTAGGGATGTTATCTAGAGTGGCAAAAAGGGGGGGGAGGGAGAGCGTAATTTTATCTTTCTCTCCGTTTTGTGCCCTTAATGTCTTTTTGAGGGCCTTTTGGCCTCTTACAACCTAGAGTGCCTACCTTTGAAACACTGTAAGGTTTCATGAGCATCCGGCTCCTTTCAGCAGGTAGGTGGCCAATACCAGTTACATCCTTATTAGCTTACCAGTCAGGGCAAAATGAGCCTTTGCCTTCCAGAAGTCTGACCTACCACAGGGAAAGGAGGTCACAACCCCTTACCTACCTGAGCCTAGTCACAGAGTGCCTGTATGAGGGCCCTAAGCCAGGAGAAAGAGTCAAGAACTCCCAGAGAGACGGAGTTGGGTGACAGAAGTTGTCACTCACTGTAAAGACGTCACACCAGGTGTTAGAGTGCAGGGTCGGAGGTAAAGCCTCTTTAAATGGCATATTCAAAGACAATGTTCATTCTTTAGCATTATGTGCCTGCTATCACTTTTTCGTCAACTTTTTAATTTGAAAAATTTCAAACCTCAGTAAAGAGGATCTTTTCCTAGATTCACCAATTATTACACTTAGCCACACTTGCTTTATCTCTATATCTATTTGCTTGTATCTCTGTAGATTATCTATCGGAATAATATCTATCTCTATATATCCATGTAATTTCTCTCTTTAATGTACCTGTGAAATTTGTCTCTCCCTCGGTAGATAGATTGATATATTTTCTTTTTGGCCAAATCTTTTGAAAGTAAGTTGTAGATAATTTGACATTTTACTCCAGATACTTCAGCATGCATGAGAGGCAGCTTCTAGCCCAAAGAACCAAAGGAAGCACAGGAAGAACCAGCCAGGGCAGGTTTAAAATCCTTTCTCTTAAGTTGGGTAGTCTCCTGTACAATTCACTCCAATTCCATTTGAAACTCCTTTTCATTCTCTACCCTGGGTTTTGTGTTCAAGGGTCTTTGAAGCAGTGGAGGATGCTGACAGATACCAAAACAATTAAGTAAAAAATATAATTACTGGCAGGATCCACTTCTGACTTCCCCCTCTGTTTCAGGTGTTTCTCTGCCTCTTTATGGGCAGCATTTGCAGACCCAAGATATTTGTGGCTTGAGGACTATGTGTCTGTGTGATTTGAGGGTGCAGCCCTGCTTATCCTCCCCTGTGTCTGTGGCCTGGCCATAAAAATCTTCAGTATCAGGCGATTTAAAGAAGGTGCCTGGCTGGCTCAGTTGGTAGAGCATGTGACTCTTGATCTTGGGGTTGTGAGTTTGAGCCTCACATTGGGTGTAGAGATTACTTAAAAATAAAATCTTTTTTTTTTTTTAAAGATTTTATTTTTTATTTATTTATTTGACAGAGATAGACACAGCGAGGAGGAAACACAAGCAGGGGGAGTGGGGGAGGGAGAAGCAGGCTTCTGCTGAGTAGGGAGCCTGATGCGGGGCTCGATCCTAGGACCCTGGAACCATGACCTGAGCTGAAGGCAGATACTTAACGACTGAGCCATCCAGGTGCCCCTAAAAATAAAATCTTAAAAAAAAAAAAGAAACTTTTAAAAAGCAAGCAAGCAGGCTATCATAGGACAACTTCCATTTTTGTACTGTCCTATCAGAGAAGATAAATGGTGGTGATTCTAATTTTGACAAACATGTTCCCATGAACACGTTTCTCTTTTTTTTTTTAAGATTTTATTTACTTATTTATTTGAGAGAGAGAGTATGAGAGAGCACAAGTGGGGGAGAGGGAGAAGCAGACACCCTGCTGAGCAGGGAGCCCAATGTGGGACTCGATCCCAGGATCCTGGGATCATGACCTGAGCCGAAGGCAGATGCTTAACTGACTGAACTACCCAGGCGCCCCTCCCATGAACACATTTCTGAAATATCTGTAAAATATGGACAAAAGTTGATAAAGAGCTAAATGCAATGTGGTATCCCTAATGGGATCCTGAAAGAGAAAAAGAACAGTACTGGAAAATCTCATGAAATCCGAATTAAGTCTGGAGTTTGGTTTATAGTAATGTTGCAGCGTTAATTTCTTAGTTTTGGTAAATGTACTGTAGTTATGTAAGAATTTAAGATTAGGAGAAACTGAGTAACTTTCTGCACGATCTTTGTAACTTTTCCATAAGTCTAAAAAACAATGATAGCATTTGAGAGAGAAGCCAAGTGAAATGTTGGCTTTTTTCAAAATACATGGTCTTTGTAGGAAAATCAGAAAATAAGGGTAAACAACAATGAACAAATAAAAATCCCCTATAATTTCTTTCTTTTTTTTTTTAAAGATTTTATTTATTTATTTGACAGAGAGAGACACAGCGAGAGCAGGAACACAAGCCGGGGGAGTGGGAGAGGGAGAAGCAGGCTTCCCGCCAAGCAGGGAGCCCGATGTGGGGCTCGATCCCAGGACCCTGGGATCGTGACCTGAGCCGAAGGCAGACGCTTAACGACTGAGCCACCCAGGCGCCCCAATCCCCTATAATTTCTTGACCCAGAGATAATTACTGCCAACTTCCAGATTTTTTTTTCTCTGCAGATAGGTAGATAAGAAGATAGAATTTCAGAAAATAAAGGTGAAGTCACATTATAATACTGGCTCCTGTCTCTGTCCTTTTCTGTCTGTTGACATCAGGATTAGCTTTCCATGCCAATAAAATAGATCTTTTAACTGCTATTTCTTATCCCTTAGATTATTAACTGATCCCATGCTCTTGGGCATTTATACCATTTTCACTGTTATAAACAATATTGCAGTGTATTAGTTGAAACTAAGTGTTTCGTGCATATCCATGGTTGTTTCTTTAGTTCCTACAAATGGAATTGCTCAGTCAGAGGGCCTGTTCACTTTTAAGCCTTTCTGAAAAACTGGCCCGGGATCCAGCCCCATAGCCTGGCTCTGAACTTTCCTCAAATCTGAGGCATCTTCTTCTTCTGTATCCTTACTAACGGGAAGGGCAAAAAATGGGAGGTTTTGGTTTTAATTTGCATTTTTTAAATGACCAGAGAGATTTCCATTTTCTGTATTTTGCCCCCTTACATTCCTACTTTTGGAAATACCCTATTTGTATAATTTTCCATTAATGTGTTATTTATTTTTGTATTGATTTATGGGAGTACTATATCAGCAGGTCTCCCTTCAGAGGCAGACCAGGATGCCTTGGTCTTTCCCTCACTGATCTTATTTTTCCTGCCGCAGATCCTAAATCTGACCCAGGCTCTGAAAGACAACAAGAGTCCCCTGCACCTTGTCCAGATGCCACCCGTGATTGTCGAGACGGCCCGTTCCCACCAGCGGTCTTCTAGCGAGTCCTACACACAGAGCTTTCAGAGTCGGAAGCCCTTCTTTTCGTGGTGGTAGCCCAAGAGGCAGACAAAGACATGTTGTTTGAGACTTGGGCTGGGAGGAAGCCTGGGGAGTGGGTTGCAGGAAAAGCCAGAGAAGCCGGTGGAGAGCAGTGCCCTTAAGAGCCCTTCTTCTCTGCTTGCCACCCCCTCAGTGCTTTCCCAAGCACAGGGAGAAGCACAATCGGAGGGACAGTATGTGCTGTTGGGCACTTCAAAGTGCTAGGGAGGGCTGGAGCCTCCATGCGAGTGAGTAGTCCAGAAGCCCCGGAAGGAGCATCTCCCAGCATCCCGTGGGGCAGCCTGGGAAATCCCCTTCCCTCCCTGACACCCTGCTCTGTGGCAATTCCTCATTATATTCTGCATCAGAAAACGAACATACAAATATGAATTTAAATATTAGTAGCAAAACCCAGGCAGAATCCCAGATCCTCTCAGGTCAGAAACCTCTGATCCAGACCTAAATTTGCATGGACCCAGACACTCAGGTGCCTCACAGTTCCTTACTCCCGTGGACCAATGCGGCTGGGTGATTCAGAGAGCCACTGGGTGACTCACCAGTTGGGACAGACAGAAGCCACACCTTTCCTTTGGGTTTTTGCCAAGTTTTCTTCCACTTCTCTCACCAGTACAATAGGCTGACTAAAAGCCTCCCAACCCAGTTCTCATGGTCGGGACACTTTTGCTCCGGAACTCTCAGTGGTTCTGCATATGATCATAGAGATTGGCTCTGCTCTCTGCCCTGCTAAGGATGCAGGCTCCCTAGTCCAGGCTTGCAGTTTACCTGCCATTCAGGCAAAAGCAAGAGGGAGGAAGTGGCCTCCCCAGCATGCAGAAGCAATCCATCTGGCCGAAGTGCATGCTGGGAGCTGTACTTGGTTTGTGGGTAAACTTATCCCAGCCTTGCTTCCTGAGTCCTGGTGATAAACTCCCCCTGGTCCTCTGATTTGTTCTGTTGTTAGCTATTTTTTTTCTCAACACTTTTGACTTAGGGGTTCAGTTCTGGGTTCTGGAGTGGGTCTCAGTGAGGTGCATCTCAGCTCATGAGAGGACAGGATGTTAGGTCCCTGGACTTCTCTGTGTGCCACCACCTGCTGCTTGGTGGAGGTAACGGGACTCGTGTTCTCTTCCTAGTTGGCAGCTTCCCTTTGCTCCCTGACCTCTTGTTCCAGGCCAGTTTTTCCCTGGCTTCTTGGGAAGGGCAGGGCCCAGAGGAGAAAGGCCTTTAAACTGTCCCCCAGTGCCTGCCCAGCTCAGTGTGCATCTTCCTGCTTCCATGTGTCTTTCCCCTCAGCTGTCCCCCTTGCCAGGTGTCCGAGCCCTTTCTACACCAAAGCAAAGAATGGCCTCAGGAGGGAGGGAAGAGGGTGCCATCTGTGGCTAAGGGCAGTTCTGCGCTACTGGACACTTCAAGATTCTGGCACCCTGCGATTGGTCAATCAGCCTTGGAAAGAAACTATCTTGAAGGTTTGAAAAACAACCAAAGAAAGGGAGCGAGGACTATGGCTGCGTGCCCTCCGCTTGCCCAGCTCCCGCTGCCCAGGAGGAAGAGCAGAGCTGTGCAGTCCTCTTGTCAGCTGGGCCAAGCTGGTCCCTTTGCATTCCAGCCCCCAGGAGCCAGTATGTGCTGGGGTTCCCTCCAGCTGACAGGAAGAGTCTCTGGGAGCTGGATATGCATGCCCTGTGGACAAAGACACAGCTCTTAGCCCTGACAATCTCATTCGGCCACCCTGGAATCTGCCCTGGGGGACCATGTTTTCGACAGTGCCTGCACCCAGACTGCAGGAGCAACAGGGCTCCCAGAGGCCAGAGGGGACCCAGGTGTGTCTAGCTCTCCAAAGACCTCTCTACACAGACCTGTTGGTAGAGCTTCCCACCTGGGTGTTGAGAGAGCCCAAGCAGTCTTAGAGGAAGCTGCTTGCTTCCCCCAGCCAACTAGATCTGCACATTGCCCTCATCCAGACCAGCTCTCTGATGAGAAGGAAATTGGGTCCAGCGTACAAGGGGGCTGGTCCCAGTCCTGGCAGGCAAGAATGTGGGGCATCCTTTCTTGGCATGTCTCCATTCTCCTTGAAGTCTGTACTCAGGTTGCCTTGAATGTGGACTTGGGGAGAGCTGGGGGCCCAAATTGCCAAGGCAGGCTTCTGGGCAGCACTCACGGGACAGCCCAGCCCTCTGCCAGCCCCAGGCCCTGTCCCCGTGTCAGGGAGGTGAGGCCCGGCTGGGAGAGTGCTGCTACCTGTGTTGTTCTTCCAACGCACTGTAGAACTTGTATGTAATGTATTTAAATCAATGCAAATGTATGAATAACAAGTCCAATTCTGATCTTTTTTGTCTAGTGATCTTGGGTGAAAGGAAGACAAGGTAGAATGCAATTTTAAGGACAGAGGACTATGTGTTTCCATGGAGTTGCTGAGATAGGGCTCCTGAGTTATACAGGTCCTCACTTCCAAAGTCCCAGTGCTTAATATTTTCATTAACTCAGTTGACACCAAAACGTGAATATTTTCATTAACTCAGTTGACACCAAAACGTGACCTGAACCTACACTGTTATGAATTGAAGCTATTTGTAACCATCATGTTTTCCTCTTAGTGTGTATATTTGTTGCAGAAATATTAATGTTTTGTTATGAGATACTTCCCCAGTAGGGATTATGCAGTATTTGCACTGACTACTTCCTAAAAGCTGAAAAAATTCTGAATAACAAAGTCATCTAGCCCAAAGGGTTTGGGATGAGGAATGTGGACTCAGCGTCTCTTCTTGGCTACAAGAGGGCAACCCTTTATGTGTGCACATGGTAGCCTGCCTGAAGCACTTTGAACCCTGGGTCCTTTAAGTGGGGGGTGATCGAGCAGATAGGATTCCTGGGGAGTGGAGCTGAATGCTAATGAGCACATAATATGCTATTGAGGTGAAGCCAGCAGAGTAATCAAAAATCCTCACCTTAAAGGTTTTTAGGCTAGGAAACCTCAGGTCATGCCGGAGGCTTAAGAATGATTGGTCCAACTGTTGACCCACCTCAGGATGGTTGGCCCATGGGGATAAAGAAACCAGCTGCAGGGCTGGCAGCCAGTACGTTGACTGCAGGCTCACTGCTCACTGTGCAAGGCCGACTGGAAGAGCCTTTCCCCTTCTAGAACTGGCCAGAGTCCAGGAGCCCTCTCCTGTGGATCAGGACTGCCCTAAAGAGATGCTTCCATCTCCTAATCGGACAGTCTCTGGAAAAGGAGGCTTGGGCCCAGGGAACTAGGGGACTGGGGGCGCTCACAGGGAAAAGGAGGCCTGTCCTCTTTTCTCCTTCCTGGAGTAAGCGCAACCCTTCATCCCCTGGCTCCAGAGTGTCCATTTGGGGACCCTCCCTTTCTGCGACAGACACACTGTTGTTGATGTGAATGTTTTTATTTTGCCCCTTAAACCACGGTTTCCTTGTGCTAGCCTGACAGGGGCAGGGGTGTGGGCAGGCCGCCGGGCCACGGGTTACAGGAGCAGCAGGAGGGTTAGGAGCAGGAGTGGTGAGATGCTCAATCTGAGTGCCCATCACTTGACTCTCGGGGGCATATCATGCAGCCCAGGTGTACTGTTAGATGGGAAGAGCTGAGGCGCTGTTTCTCCACATTCTGGTGAGGAATGGGTCCCACATAACCTAGAGCTCAGGGGACGTTTCCAGTCCTGTTCTGAATGGAGCAGGCCAGTGGCAGTGGTCTTTCATTTACCCCTGTGGGGCTGTCTGCCTCAAGTCTCTCTTCCTTCTTCACCTCCTGGGCCCTTTGGCAAAAGTCCCTATGATTCCTGGGGAAGATACTGCCCCTTCCCTGGATCAGTGTCTGATCTGATGCAGGTAGCTTGTGGGGCCTGGCTTCTTCCAGTTCCGGCGGATCCTGGCACTTGTCCTCCTGGAGTTCAGATACTGATCGCCAGAAGCCGTCTCCGTGGCACCACTCTGTGGGTCGGCCAGTGGAGCGCAGGGCTCGGGGATTCTGCAGAGAACAAGTGTGTGGTAGGCCCACGTCAATAGGAAGAGCAGAATGGGGGCTAAAGAGATTGTGGTCATGATGAAGTATTAAAACACACTGTTCGGGGTAAAACGAGACCAGGGCTCAGGTCTCGTCTGCCCTTTCAGAGCTAAAGACTAGGCAAAGCTTTCAGATTTCTTCTCTGTAAAGAGAGCTGGACTAGATCAGGGTGTGTGATACTCTGCATTTCTCCAGCTTCCTCATGCTGTCCTCATGGCAGTCATCATTAGTCCGCTGTGATACGAGACTCGAGGAACGGAGTATCCTCCTTAGCAAGGTGCTTTAAACAGGGACCGCAAGTCAACTGGAGTTAATCTGAGCAAGGGCCTGATTTGCTTCCCCTGGACCTGATGACTCGGGAGACCTGTTCAGGTCTAATGCTCTGACTGGGGGCCTCGAGAAGGCAGTGGGAAGAATAGAGCCCAGAGCATAACCCACAGTGATTGGCTAGGCCATGTGGTTCAGCTTGACGTCACGGGGCTCGCTGTTCTCAGGCTGTCAGTGACCTAGGCACAGGGGGATGACTAGGGAAAGTTTCAAGTTCCTCAACAATTTCTAAACCTCCATACCTCTACCGAACCTTCCTACGCTATAGTCTCTATAATCCCACAGGCGAGATTTTAACCAGGCTTACTTGTGATTCTTACCTGTTCTACGATAGGGAAACAAATTTTCTTCCTCCCAAACAACAGTCCCTCCCACCTGGCTGAGAATCACTGCAAAATTAGGACCCAGCACTCCTTCCCACGGGAGTTCACAGGGTCCAGTATGACTCCAGTAGTAACAGCAATCGTAGGCACTGCACAGACCTGACCACCCTCGTCGCACGTTCTTTACAGTGGCGCCAGGTCCCCGCGCCGGGAAATGGTGGCGGGGGCACCGTTAGTGCTCACCTGCCCTCAGCCCTCCGGTTCCAGGGACCCACCTGAGCCGGCTGCAGTGGTGCAGTGAGTGGCCCAGGGCTTGCGGCCGGGGGGGCCTCTTCCTGCGCAGCCTCCTCAAGGCCTCTGCCACACGGTGGTCTCCTGCACACTCCCAGATGATCTGTGCCCGCTCCTCGGCCAGTTGGTCCCCACTGCGCTGAAACAGGCCCTGGATCTGCAGCAGCTCGGCGTCCTGGAAGATGTTGGCCGAGGCCTGCTTGCGGCTCCGGGCCTCAGCCGGGGCCTGCCAAGGGGGCGGCTCACTCACCACAGAGGCTGGGGTGCCCATCCTGGGTGCTCTGGGGAAGGAAAGCATGGAGAGACATCAGCTTAGCAGGCCCTTCCCAAACCTGGGGTCCCGACCAATGCAAGGCTTCCGATGTTTCTATTCTCCAGGAGCCAATGTGCAGTTAAGTCTTGACTTAAAGTCACTCTAACTTCCAGGGCACCTGGGGGAAATAATATGAATAATGACAGTCAAACTTGATTATAAAGTGCTTATGTATGCAACACATGTAGTATCTCCCTGGAGAGTCACAGCAACCTGTGACGTAAGCATGGTTTATCCGCACCATACAGGTGAAGTGCAACTCCGTGAAATGACCGTTGGCAGTCACAAAGCCTTGCGTAAGTGCAGAGGCGGGAGTAGAAGCCAGGTCCATCCGGCTGTAGAGCCCAGGCAGACCCCAGGATACCTAGGTCCCAAGGACAGTGCTGGCAGCACCCACCGCACTGTGTGGTGCATTTAAACGTATCAGGCATGGCTCTAAGACTTGCAGTCACGTAACTGCGAGGCAGCCCTGTGGGGGGGGTCGTGAATCCTCATTTCACAGGTGAAGACACTGAAGAACAGAATCCAGATCTCTCTGATGCTAAGGCCCAGGCCCTGTAGCACAGAAGTGAGGGGAGGTTATAGGGCGGCTACCTAGGCTGGAATCCCACTTCTAGCCACCTCCACCACTGCCTAGCTCAGCTGCCTCCTGTACCAATTCCTACTTCACAGAGTCGCAATGAGCTCGATGTTCTATTCTGCTTTCCCACCTGTAACACTGAGAACAGTCATCCCACCTATTTTCAAGACCCTGGAGACAGACCAAGTCCACATAGTTTAGCAAACACAGTATGAAATAGATCTAACTGCAGTCCAAAAGGCCATGGAGAGCAACACAGGCGAAGCTACAGGGTTAGAATATACGACCATGGGCAGAGGCTGAAATCTATAAGAAAGTTCAATAAAAGGAAGGCTCATGTCAATGCTCCCCCCCAATAGGAAATGAAAATTAAACGATCTTCCTCAGTTCTAGAGAGTTCAATTTGAATAATAAAGAATAATAAAAGGAGGCTCACTCACCCTATCCTTGTCTCCAGTATAGCCTGAAAACGCTATGACATTGGAAAGCAGAGTAGAGACAAGGAAGACCAAAGACCTTGGCATTACACAGAACTGGACTCAAGTCCCAGCCCTGCCACCTTCCTAGTGGTGACCCTAGGCAAGTTCCTCAACCTCTCTGAGCCTCTCTGCCTAGCTGTGAAGTGGGGCTCATAACCACTTCTCAGGATTGCTGTAAGGATTGAGTGAGTCTAGGGTGGTATGGTATCAGGTACCAGGTAAGAGCCAAATAAATGTAAATTTGCACCCTCCCCACCCCCACCCCTTTTGGCCTCCTTGACTTTTTTTTTTCCCAAAGATTTTATTTATTTGACAGAGACACAGCGAAAGAGGGAACACAAGCAGAGGGAGTGGGAGAGGGAGAAACAGGCCTCCCACAGAGCAGGGAGCCCGATGCGGGGCTCGATCCCAGGTCCCTGGGATCATGACCTGAGCTGAAGGCAGATGCTTAACGACTGAGCCACCCAGGCGCCCCGGCCTCCTTGACTTTTGTACTTGGATCAGGGGTGTGATAGGATCTCTGTTCCTCTGTTCTGGCCTGAGCCAGCTGGAGGACTTGCCTGTGCTCCTTCCGCCCCTCAGCCCCAGGCCTGATGGCAAAGGCCAGGCTGCTACACCAGACCTCACCTCATTCCAGTGAGCTACGGAGATACTGGTCACCCAGAAACTAGCTTAAAAAGGGAATAAAAATTAAAATACATTTCAATACAAAATGTCCATGATCATTGTAACCAACAAAATGGAAATCACATAAAGCATTCCCAGTTTTGCGGCCCTTACTCTCACCTGCCTTTGTTCTGAGAGTTTGAGACCTCTCTCCATCCCATTTAGACTCTGCAAATGTAACTGGCCCTCCCTCCTCCTCAACTCAATAGCCACCCTCCTTATTCCAGTAATTTATTTTATTTTTATTTTTTTAAGGTTTTATTTATTTGCGAGAGAGAGAATGAGAGACAGAGAGCATGAGGGAGGAGGGTCAGAGGGAGAAGCAGACTCCCTGCTGAGCAGGGAGCCCGATGTGGGACTCGAGTCCCGGGATCCCGGGACTCCAGGATCATGACCTGAGCCAAAGGCAGTCGCTTAACCAACTGAGCCACCCAGGCGCCCTCCAGTAATTTCCACACTCACCCTGTCCCAGTGTCTAGGCCTCCTCTCATAAGAACCCCACTCTCTTCAAAAGGTTTAATAAATAAACCTGTAGAAGACTTTCAGATAAACTAACTCCATAAAAATTGTGCTTTTTATCTGGAAATGGGAATTTAAAATCTCTCTCTCCTTAGGCACTATTACGGAATCCAGTTAAAAACCTAGTATGTGTGGTAATTAACTCCCCTGAGCTGGATGATAAAAACATACTGTGACCAGAAAACAATAGTCAGCAGGGAACACTTTGCAGGCTGATACAAAAGCTGACTCTGGGTCATTTACTCTGCATCAGGTGATAAGACAGTATGCATGCTATTTCATCAACACAATTCTAGGAATCAGGCGCGGTTACCCTCCCAGCTCAGAGGAGCAAAGGAAGCTGAGACAGATTCAATGCCAGGGGCTCAGCCAAGGCCAGGACCTGGTGTGAGGGGCTGCAGCTGTGTCTGAAAACCTCGGCTGCCTTTACAGCCGAGCAGCTCAAATGCTGCTGCCCGTCATTTCGGTGGGGGTATTTCACTATTCTCACCTAAGTCACCAAGGGGGAAACCTGCCGGTGCAAAAGGAAGAACCGTGACTAGCCCACACACAAGGCAGGGGCGGGGTTGTAGAATTTATTTTAATTTTTTCATTAGCGTCAAAGCTGTTTACTGCGTGACCCGCTGTTCTAGCCTTGAACCTGCGGCACTCTGAAGAGGAAGATCCCCCAGCTTCCACAAAACAAATCTGGAACTGCAGCCCAACCCAGGGCACACAGTACTGGCTTATGAGTCAGAGCCCTAGGCATGCCACTCACTGGCTGAGGGGCCTCCAGCACTTCACATCCGTGGGCCTCTGTTTCCCCCTTCTATCTGTAAGAAGAACAGGTTGATGCTTATGGTCTCTGAGGGCGTGTGCAGAGTCAGTGATTCTCTGAAGAGGCTAGGTCTGTACGGAAGCGGTGACTGGGTTTGCTGGGCTGCTGAGGCCTAGATGCAACATGTGTGGACAGGTCTGGCTAATTAGGTGCCAGGAAATTCCCCAACCAGTAGTTCTTCTCCGCCCTCCTCAATCTTCCCTGGAGACAAGGCACTGTTTTGCTGGTGGGATGTGGGGCTTAAGGTCTGGGAGAAGACAGAGAACTCACTGCTCTAAAGCACTCCAGTGACCTGGGCTGGCTACGGCCAAGCCTGGGGCACACTCCTAGGCTGGTCTGGGTGGTGGGAGAAGAGGTGGTATCGTTTCTCTCAGATTCAGGCAATCTTACCCTCCCTTCAGAGAGAACGGCAACTGGATTAAGTAGCGGCAGCTGTCTAAGGGATGGCTTGGAGCCCGACTTCCCAGATCCTCCCAGGCACTTCTGTGTGGCTACAAGGCCCCACCTCCAGCCTCTAGCGTCTGCGTTAAAACACACCAACAAACCATCTGGGGGAGTCTAAGCCTCCAGTTTCAAACATACCCTGCGTGCACCTTGGGGCGGGGGGCCTTGGCACCTCCAGATTTTGAGGATCCTCACTCTTGGCTCTGCTTGCCACCCTGGGATTCAGCCAGCACTAAGACTGGGAATAAAAATCAGTGGATTTCACAGAGGATTACATGTAAACTTTGAGAAAATGAATCAGAACACTTTAATTATCAGAAGAAACTTTTTTTTTAAGATTTTATTTTTAAGTAATCTCTACACCCAATAAGGAGCTTGAACTTACAACCAGAGATCAAGAGTAGCATGCTCCACCGACTGAGCCAGCCAGGCTCCCCAGAAGAAACGTCTCTTATCTTTTTCAATGTGTTATTTTCCCCCTAATTTCTTGAACAAGACCTGAATCCAAGAAAGTCGGTGTATACTTGAACACTGGTACTTTTTTAAACCAGAAAATGACACCACAGGGATATTAAAAGATTACAAATGGATCTTTCATTCCAGAGCTGACATGAAAGAATATAAACATGGGTCTGTGAGCAAATGAGTAAAAACTCATTGCAAAAAACTTCAGTTTGACACAAACTAGCTTAAAATGAACCCCCAAAGTAAATACCAAATGTGGAAAATGACAAAGTTCAACTTGTTTTGAAATAGGCAATAAATGAACTAGAGAACTCTAACAAAGAAGTATATTTAAAAAGTGACTCACCATGCAATGAACTTGTAATACATAAATACAGTGCACAACTGCGCATCCTTTGTAGTGTATGAAGCTCTGTTTAGACACAGCTATTCCGACTGTGGTCTCAGGGAGGCACACGTAACCACGAGAGGCAGAACACATCTGCGTGAGCTGGGCCACTTTCACACTCAGCTCCCCTACTTCAGATAACCCTGCTGATGGCAATAATCTATAATCGGAGGCAAAGGGCCTCTTGGATAAAGAACTGGAGGCTCTGGCCCAAGGCCCAAATCAACACTTGTGGCCCTGGCCTGCTTCCCTGCCCCTGGACAGCAGCCCAAATCTGTGGCTCCTCCACTGGGAGGCCCAGTCCACTTGGCCGTGTGAGCCCCCCCCCCCAGGCCTTCAGGGCCTAGCCTCCACCAGGAGTGCCTGAGAGAACTGCATACACGTTAGTCTCCAAAGCTAATGTGGAAGCGGAGAAAGAACTGGGCCCTACCCCCAGACCAATTCTCAACTCTTTTCAAGAGTTCAAGAACCCTGAATTCTGGCTGTGCCTCTGAAAACTGGGTGACGTTCCTGTTTTCCCCTGCCTCATTTTGCTCATCATCAAAATAGTGAGAATAGTGAGAGTAAATAACCCTTAAGGGGATAAGGGAGATAAAAGTATATTAAAGCATCCATCCCAGTACATTGCAGCATGAATGAGTGATGTAAGGAAAAGGCTGTTTAACAACTAGGCAGTATAGAATCATTGTCATTTGCATGAAACTCCCTCAGAAGGGGCTTTCACTCTTGGGAAAAGAGGTTTAAAGGGAAATGGGTTCATCTGCGGATTTTTAAGCCACAGCTGCCACCAAGGCAGCTTGCTCCATGTCAAGCACAGAACGTCACTTTCAAATAGGTGATCTTTTTAATCCTCACCCCATGAAGAGGCACTACAGTTACAGGTTATACCCATTTTACAGATGAGAAAGCTGAGCTCAAAAAGGTTAAGTAACTTGCCCAAAGTCAAACAGGAGGTAGGTGGTGAGGCTGGATACACCCGGGTAGTGTGACCCCAGCGCCCAGCCTCTCAGCCACTGTTATTTTTGTTCTGCCAGATGGCTGACGAGGTCTTCAGGGGAAGGAACGACCCAGGAGGCTCTGAAACCTCTCGGAGCCTGCTACCCGCTTCTGCGGGTTTCGGAAGGCGCAGGGATTGAAAGTCAGGTCTCCCAAGCCAGCCTCGGCGCGCTCAGCACTCCACGGCCCCGCGGGGAGTTAGAGCAATTACTCACCACGCTGACGGGCAGCGCCCACAGACCTCAAATCGGGATGGGGCAGGCTAAGATGTGCCCACCCTAACCCCTTCACGGCCTTTCGAAAGGGCGGGCGTAGCTCTGCGCTTCCTGCTGCGAAGGTGCTCACCAGGACCAGGCGGTGTTCACCCACAGGACGAGAGCTTGCGAGGGGATATCCTGGCCCAGGTCGCAGGGCGACATCCCCAGCACAGGTCAGCCCCCGGGGCTCAGACGTGGCCGAAGCTTCGCACAACGCCAGGCCCTAAGTGGACCTGCGGGCTCGGGTCCCAGCGGCACCCTGGCTCTGACGGCTCGCCCACCCGCCCGCTCCCACCGCAGCGCGAACCCGGCCTCCGATCTACGTACCTGGCTGCTCAAGGCGGGCCACCTAGGTCACTGCCGCGTCTCCCGGGAGAATGCGCTCCCCAGCCGGGAAAGAGCCAATCCACCGCCGAGCCTCGGTGAGAGCTCCGGCGAGAGCCTTCCAAAATCGAACGCGGAGACTCTGTGAGCCAATCATCAGCAACAGAGGGGCGAGGGGCGTGTCGAGGCTCCGCCCCCTTCCCTCCGCCGGCTTCGAAACCCGAGTGCGAAGATTCCTCGGGTCCAATCAGCAGCGGAGCAGCGGCGAGGGGCGTGTCCGCCGGGGCCCCTTCCCTCCGCCCTGGGCCACCCTAGCACGGCGCCCGGAGGCGCCCCCTTCATTGACGTCAGTGCCCTGGGAGAGCGCGGTTTTGCTGGCGCGGGAGCGGGGCGGGGCCGCATTCCAGCCTCGGGGTGCGGCGGCGGCAGGCGGATACACGTGACGCGTGCCCCCTCTCCTGCGCCCTAGGCCGGCGCGCATCGCGCCGCGCACCTTGCAACGTGTGGCCCTCTGCAAATCAGCAGTTCCCTTAACTTCACTTCCCAGACGGACCACTTGTCTTCTGGCTCCAGCTCTGAGGGAAAGGAAGGGATGGTGAGATCTTGGGCTTTAAAGCTAGAGTGCCGTGGGTTCAAATCTTAAACCGTCTGTGCAACCTTGGGCCAGTTACCTAAATGAGCAGTATTAGGAAGGTTTTATACATTCATTGGACAATGGTCCATTAGGGACCCACCCTGTCCAGGTTCCTTAACAGGCAATGAACTGGAGACTTCTATAAGCCTGTGCCCTGGGGGAATTTACAGCCTAGTAAGGAAGGCAGACGTTAAAGAGCTGAAAACATTCAGTAGTGATTACAATTGTGATAAGCATTATAAAAGGGTCAAACAGGAGGAAACAACTCCCTGTAGGAGGTCCTGGGAGGTAGAAGAAGAAACATTTAAGCTAAGAAAGAAAGAAGTTGAAGTTGGTCAAATGAAGAGGAGTGGGTCTGGGAAGAGTGTTTAAGGAAGAGAGAATGGCATGTGCGGAGTCAAAGAGGTAGCTTAACTCAGGAGGACTTGATATGAGACCTGGAGCAAGGCTAGCAAGGGGTAGAGTGGTGAGAAAGCAGAAGGCAGAGGCGGACAGTGAAAATTTCCATTTGACTCTCTGAGGGGCATAGCATTATATATATTGTTTAACAGATATTTTATAGCACTTACCATGTGCCCGTAATGCCAGTCAGCACTTTACAAATATTAGCTCATTCCATCCTCATGAAAAATTTGTGTTTTTAGAAGGTCACGTTGGTCGCAGCTTGGAACTTGTATTAGAGGGTTTGGGAGTGGATGCAGTGGCCAACGGGTTCTTCTTCTTCTTCTTCTTTTTTTTAGGTTTATTTATTAATGAGGGGGGGGGAGTGGGCAGAAGGAGAGGGAGAGAGAGAATCTCAAGCAGACTCCCCGCTGAGTGCAGAGCCAACGCTGGGCTCCATCCCATGACCCTGAGATCACGACCTGAGCCAAAATCAGTAGTCGGATGCTTAACCGACTGAGCTACCCAGGTGCCCCCAATAGGTTCTTGATAAATGCTTGGTTAGTTTTTTGGAAGATGAGGAGTTGTTTGCACACTGGTTCAAAAATGGTCAGGAAGGTGCCTGGGAATAGGCAGCTAGGTCTCCCTGACTTCTATTTCACTTCAGAGCCGACCTTCACGGTCATTTAAGTGGGATCTCTCCTCTGTAAAAGTTCCGAGGGGAAAGAGTAAAAGCCAGCATATAAGGATTTGTGGGTCCCTTTCTGCAAGGTGGAAGGAATGTTTGGGAGCTGTTCTTCCTCATCCTGTGGTCTCTAGTTCCTCTTTCCGTCCAGCACAAAAACATCATCAGCAAGTGCTTTGCTGTTTTAAAGGGTTTTAACAATGGTTTCTCTTTGCTTTTCCTGAAGACCTAGGGAAATAGCAAAAAGAATAAAGAAGTCAGCAGTGTGCGTCTCCAATAGAAGGCACTCATTGCTGCAAAGCCTTTCAGCCAACTGCTTGGCTCAAAAGAGGAGTGTGTGGAGTCCTAAACAGGGAGGCTGGGCTTGAACCAGGGATGCCCTGTTCCCTGGTCTCACAAATAGGAAGGCCAAACTCTTGGCATATCAGTGCTTGGAGAGCCTAGGACTTCTGATGCCAGGAGCTCAGATGAGCATACCAGGGTGGGAATTGGGAACCTGTGGTTTCTGGGTCAGATGTGACTAAGGCTGGGTGGAGAACATCTGGTGTCTTCCCACATTTTTGCAGGTGTGTGACCATGTGCTTACCACACAATGGAAACGTTTCTGTTGTTACAGCTTTATGATTCCGTATGTCTGATGAGAAGAGAGGGCACTTCCATCATGCAGGAGTGGAGGATTTGGGATCAACCCCCCAACAGGAAGGACCCTGTTTGGAAGAGAAGGTCAACTCTGAGGAATGGAGCCCTGCTGTAATTCAGGCCAAGACTTGGTTTTACCAGGGATCAGATTATGGTGAGGTGAGTGAGGAATACTCCTTGGGTGCAGTACTTAAAGGGACACCAAAACAAAAGCAAAAACAAAAACCCAGTAATCAAGATAAATATTTTAATGTAATATTTTTTAAAAACCAAAATTAATGTAAAACATCCACGGTGAACAAAATATCAACACTTAAAATAAAGACAGCTTGTTGTTTGTTTTATGACCTCGTGTCATTTTGCAACAGGAATAGTCATTTCCTATCAGCCCCTGGTTCCCACATAGGTCGCCATTATGCTCCCTGCCAATTAGCTTTATGACGACTGAAAATAGTGTGTGAATCGATTGGGCAACACAAGGCTTTATGTATGGTCATGTTTTTTGATTGTGGGCCTTTCGTCTACTTTTTCCATTTAATTCAGAGAATATTTTGATAGGTGTGTAGAGGAGTGCACCTATTTCCTTTTGCCTTGGGCGCCAGGATGGCTCAGCAGAGTGCTAATTTCTAGGGGAGTAGAGTCTAGGAAAGGGGTTCCAGCTGTTCAACCTTAGGCAAATAATCTAACCTCTCGCTTTCCTAGTTTCTCATCTATAAAGTGGAAATAATCATACCCACCTCTCTGTTGCTGTGAGGTGCAATAGGCATAGTGCTCAATAGAAACCTTGCTGTAGACACCAAATCAGCATTTGACTCCTTCGCTCTCTGTCCTGCAGGAATTGCTCAAGCAGCTCTTGTAAATGGTTCCCCGGTGGACTTGAGGTTTGTTCCAGTGGGTTTGTTGTTGCTCTCTGTCCTGTTCTGGGGAGAGCAGAGAGAACTTTCACACTCAGCTGACAAGCAATAGTGTGACTCTTGAGTCAGCTCTGTTTTTCTTGATAAATGCTCTTGGTAATTCTAAACTTTTTAAAAAGCACCCTTCTGCTTAGGACATTACACAAGACAACTTACTACAGCCCTCTTCTCTGGACTTAGCAACTGAGAAGAGAGCAAAGCCCTACAGGCAAACGGTACATTATAGAAACACTACAAAACAAAACAATGCAAAACAAAAAACCCACACCTAATCTGACTTGTGTACATTAGAATTAAAGGTCAATTTTGTATTAATCTGCTCGGGTTGCCATAACAAAATAGCACAGGCTGGGTGGCTTAACAAGAGAAATTTGTGCTCTCACAGCTGTGCAGGCGAGAAGTCCAAGATCAAGGTGCCAGCGCATCTGGTTTCTGGTGAGAGCTCTCTTCCCTGGTTGCGGACGGCCACCTGCTCACCGTGTCCTTATATGGTGAAGAAAGAGAGGGAGCTTTCTGGTGTCTCTTCTTATAAGGGCACTAATCCTATCAGATCGGTGCTGCACTCTTATGGACCTCTCACTTAACCTTAATGACTTCCTTACTCCAAATACAGTTATATTGGAGGGTAGAGCTTCAACATGTGAATTTTGGGGGACACAATTCAGTCCATAGCAAGTATGAACTCATGGTTTTTAACATACAGATAAGTAGATATAGAAATAGATAAGTTGTGAATGTATGCATATGTTTAAATGTGTATGTGTACGTATATACATGTGTATGTATCCACACAAACACATGCAAACACACACGTTCTCCAGCTGTGTCTTCTGAGAGGGCCTAGAAGTGATGATACCCCAATAGGAATAAGCACATTTACAATCCACATACCGAGTTCTCAATATCATTCTCCACAAAAGGAACCATGGCTTCTTGGAGAAATGGTTGAGAAAGTTCAGGATGATTCTAGAACATCTTGTCCTGGAAAGTAAGGAAGTACTCAAAGAATGATGGAAACACATCAAAAGGACTAGGAGTCCATTTATAAGGGCTCCCATTAGCAAGTGCAGAGCATCAAAATAAATCATAACAGTAACAGATTATAACCCAGTGGGTGAAATAATACCTAAGTCCATAACAATATAAATAAGTGAATAAATAGGTAAACAGAGGAGAAGAAAAAGGCCTTTCTTATAGTAGCATACCAACCAATAAGTGTAGAAGGAATGAAGCAGCTAGAAAATCATTAATGGCTACTAAAACAGCCCTGTGGCCAATTATAAAAACAAGGCTTGTAGTAGCTTTGCTTATTTTTTCTGTTTGTTATATATACAGGGTGTTTTTGTACATACTAACCTTTTTCTTTTTCTCTCTCTTCATGTTTTCATTTCATATGTAAGTTTATTTGTAAGTTGTTGGAAGTTAATGTCACAAGTTTAGTGTTTAGTTAACAGTGTATTCCGAGGGACTCTGAAAAAAATCTGAGAAGTTTTTTGTGTTTTTTTGTTTGTTTGTTTTTCTTTCTGAGCAGTATTTAATGCAGACCGTTGGGACTGTGTATCTCCTTATTTTGGAGAGAGGGAATGAGAATGTCATGTCCCAGAAGGAGAGCTGTAGCTCATTAGGTGGTAATATTGAGTTGTTTCATTGTCGTATGGAAGTCCAAATGTATATAGAGGGTTGCATATGGAAGTTGAGTCTCCAAAGAAGTAGACTGTACCAGTTATCTCTGTGATCACGGAGCCGAGTCCTGCAAATATTTCTCCTTTTCCAGCAGGCACAATGCTCAGCCTTGTCAGTGGAGGGAGCCGGCAAGCCGCCGTGGGAGGAAGGGTTTCTCTCCTTGGTTCTGGTGTGTCCTCTCACCAGGCTCCCGCAGCTTGCCAGGCTTCTCCAGGGCCTGCTCCTGGAGCTCAGGTGACTTCTCAGGCACCAGGTCCACCGCGCACCGCCCCCCCCCCCCCCCCCCCCCCCCCCCCCCCCCCCCCATTCCAGCCAGGATTGGATTGCTTCCTGAGGAATTCAATTTTGGCCTCTGAAGGTATCACCCAGCCTCGATTTGAAGAAATGTGTCTGTAGGAAGTTCTACAAGGTGCAGCTCTGGGGGACCCATAGAATGACAATGATGTCCACAGATCTG
>NC_058408.1:124257164-124336182 GCF_002201575.2 Neomonachus schauinslandi
CCCCCCCCCCCCCCCCCCCCCCCCCCCCCCCCCCCGCCCTGTGTAGGCTCCCGCAGTATGGGCGGCTTATTCAGCGCCTGGGTCCTACAGCGCTGGGCAGCCAGTAACACACACGGGCTGGTAGCTTCCCTCGGCCCCTTGGGTGGCTTTGCAGTAACCTTTTTTTTTTTTTTTAAAGATTTTATTTTTATTTATTTATTTTTTTATTTATTTTTATTTATTTATTTATTTGACAGAGAGAGACACAGCGAGAGAGGGAACACAAGCAGGGGGAGTGGGAGAGGGAGAAGCAGGCTTCCCACCGAGCAGGGAGCCTGATGTGGGACTCGATCCCAGGACCCTGGGATCATGACCTGAGCCGAAGGCAGACGCTTAACGACTGAGCCACCCAGGCGCCCCTTTTTTTAAAGATTTTAAAAGATTATTTATTTGAGAGAGTGAGCATGAGTGGGGGGGGAGGGGCAGAGGGAGTGAATCTTCAAGCAGACTCCCTGCTGAGCTCGGGGCCCCACCTGGGGCAGGGGATCCCATGACCCATGAGATCATGACCTGAGCCGAAACCGAGTTGGACATTTAACCGACTGAGCCACCCAGGCGCTCCATTTTGCTATAACTTTTGATGTCCATGCAGTAGCACCCCAGATGGCTGATTTCCGGCAAGTTCTACAGGGACAGCACCTCACTGACTTCTTCCCCATTTACTGAGCCACAGCTATGTCTCCTCTCTAAGGAGATCTGAATCTTGGCCCTGGTAGGAGGGAGGGGGGCGGAGAGCTCTTCTTAAGGGCCTATCTCAGCCCTAGGAGTAGTGGCTGTTGCTTAGGTCTTCTTTTCCTATATTCTTTAGAGTTCTCTTTAACTTCTTGTTAGCTAATGCCTCAGCACTCCATTAGAGTAAATAATAATTCCTTATATTGAGGTTTCCCTATGCAAATTACTGTGTGGTTTCTGTCTCGAGATTGGACTCTGGCTGATCCAGTGGAGGATAGCAAGACTGGTAGTGTGGTGAGGATAAAGAACCTCAAGTGAACAAAACTCACGTGAGAGCAGGCTTTTGTCTTGCAATCCAGTGATACCCTGAAACCAGTGAGCTGGGTGTCCAAGCTCTTTCAGAAGACAGTATTGATAATAAAGCTAACACATATGAGCTCTAGGCACTTTGCATCTCATTGAATCCCCACAACAGCGCAGTGATACTGAGCCATTGCTGTTCATCTCATTATGCCAATGAAGAAGCTGAGGTTAGAGACTTGCACGATATCAACGTCTTCCAGCTACAGCTGCTGCATAACAAATCACCCCAAAACTTAGTGGCATAAATGACCATTTTATTATGCTCATGGATTCTGTGGGTCAGGATGTTTTATTTATTTTTTAAGAGATTTTATCTATTTATTTGGCGGAGGAGGAGCAGAGGGAGAGGGACTCTAAAGAAGACTCCACATTGAGCACAGAGCTGGACGTGGGACCTCAGGTCTCACGACCCTGAGATCATGACCTGAGCTGAAATTAAGAGTCGGAGGCTTAACTGACTGAACCACCCAGGTGCCCCAGGTCAGGATGTTTTAAAATGTCAGGATTTTGGTTTTATTTAGGAAATGTGAGGCCAACAGATCAGGTGATGGCTGCCATTGAAAAGATAACTTGGGGCGCCTGGGGGGCTCAGTCAGTTAAGCATCTGCCTTCAGCTCAGGTCATGATCCTGGAGTCCTGGGATCGAGTCCCACATCGGGCTCCCTGCTCAGCAGGGAGTCTGCTTCTCCCTCTGACCCTCCGCCCTCTTGTGCTCTCTCTCTCACTCTCTCTCTCAAATAAATAAAATAAAATATTTAAAAAAGAAAAGAAAAGATGTTACTCACAGTTCCCCAGAGGAAGGGACATGCCACACCACACATGGCCACACTGGCAAGCACCAGGGTCAGTCAGGAGGCAGAAGGAGCAAAAGCATGGACATGAGCTTTTATTATAGTTTTTGTGGGAAGAAATGGGTGAAACAAAGTACGCAGCTAGGCAAGTTTAGGATTGGCTAGTTTGAATAATTCCAGCAGGCTCTGGGACATAGGGACTGTCTCCGGTTGTCTGATACCTTTCCCTGGCATGATTAGGGCAGGGGAGTATTGCCTCCTGGAGTGTAAGAGCCCAAATAAAGGAGGTGGTTTGGAGTTGGGCTCAGGATTGGTTGGTTTGCATGTCAAAGGCATACTCTCAGTCACATTCTTTGCTACCTTTAGGAATTAGCTAAATCTGGGAGGGGCAGTCCCTCCCTGGATCTACAAGGTCCCAAGGTGTCAAAACAACACAAAACAACAGAAAATAGAAAGCATGAATGATACACAGGAATTGAGAGAGTGCACGGTGGGAGTGGCTTGTCTCTGCCCTTTGATGTCAGAACTCCGGCTGGAAGTCTTGAACGCACAGGTTGCTTTGACAGCTGGGGGTTGGAATCATTTGAAAGCTCATTTCCTATGTCCGGTGCCTAGGCTGGGAGAACTTGAAGGCCAAGGCTGCTGACTGGAGTGCTTCGGTGGTTTCTCAACATGACCCGGAACAGAGACTTCTTCCATGGTGGCTCAGGGCTGCAAGTGTGAGTTCTAGTGACCAAGGCAGGAGTGGCTTTGTCGTTTGGACAGAACTTAGAAGTCATACAGTGTGGTTCCTGCCATCCTGTTTGTTATAACTGAGTCACAAGCTTACCCAGATTCAGGGGAAGGGGACATAGATGCAAGCATTCCAGTGCTGATAAGAAACAAATCTGTTTAAGATAGCTCAGGTGAAGAAGTACGGGGGGGTGTTGTTACTGGACAGCAACGGTGAGTTCACAGAAATGAAGTGTAGCAGAACAACCGGAAGCAAGTCACAGGCAGCTGTCCTCTCTCACCATCTTTTGTCCCTGTTTAGCTAGCTGCCTGTGATGGTTAATTTTATGTGTCAGTTTGACTGGGCCACAGAGTGCCCAGAGATTTGTTCAGATATTATTCTGGGTGTGTCTGTGAGGGTGTTTTTGGATTAGATTAACATCTGAATTGGTAGACCGAGTAAAACAGATTGCCCTCCCTAATGTAGGTGGGCCTTGTCTAATCAGTTAAAGGCCTATAGAGTACAAAAAGGCTGACCCTCCCATGAGTAAGAAGGACCTCCTTTTGCTGACTATTTGAGTGGAGACATTGTTGTATTGTGTGTGTGTTTTAGAGAGAGAGAGCATGTGTGCATGCATGCAAGTGGGGATGGGGGCAAGTGTGGGGGAGAGTCTTAAGCAGGCTCCATGCTCAGCGCAGAGCCTGACATGGGGCTCGATCTCACAACCCTGAGATCATGACCTGAGCCGAAATCAAGAGTCAGAAGCTTAACCGACTGAGCCACCCAGGTGGCCTGAGACATTGATCACCCCCACCCCCTTCTTCAGACTCTAACTGAAACACTGGCTCTTCCTGGGTCTTGAGCCTTCAACCTTTAGACTAAACTACGCCATGGCTCCTAGGTCTCCACCTTGCCAACTGCACATCTTGGGACTTAACAGCCTCCATGATTACATTTTCTTATAGTAAATCTATATGTATATATCTATCCATCCTGTTTCTTTAGACAACCCTAACACAGTGCCCTTTTATCTGCAGATCAACTTCCTCTGCCAGCTCAGGCTTTCTACTCCTAAATTTGCCTCATGCACTGGCTTTGGTTACTCCACCACTAGCTCCATTTAGGAACGACCATTTGGCCAAATTCCAAAAGAAGGAATCTGGTAGGCCCAGTTTGGGTCAGAAGAGGAGATGGGAAAGTAGGGGCAGAGCTTTATAGTATAAATATACCATCTATATCTAGAGCCACCACTCCAACAGGGGCTGTGGGTACGGGGAGAGGGCTGCCATAGGAGAGGCAGGCAGCCTCCCAAAGCCCTGAATATTCTTGCTGCTTCTCTTGATCCTTGAATGCCATGATGTTCGCTATTTTTTTTTTAAGATTTTATTTATTTGACAGAGAGAGACACAGTGAGAGAGGGAACACAAGCAGGGGGAGTGGGAGAGGGAGAAGCAGGCTTCCCACTGAGTGGGGAGCCCAATGTGGGGCTCGATCCCAGGACCCTGAGATCATGACCTGAGCCGAAGGCAGACGCTTAACGAGTGAGCCACCCAGGTGCCCCGATGTTTGCTATTTTGGCATCTTCCTGATGGGTCAGGACAAGGTTCTTCTTGGTCTCTAGTGGTTTCTGTGATCTTTGATCTCTTTCAGTCATGGCAGTCATGTCCCACTCTGTCTTGGTTGGTGGGGGAGCCGGGGTTTGGCTGCAGAGAGGAAACCAGAGTTGGAGAAAATCTTCATAATTTGCCACATCTGTAGGAGGCCCCAGGAGTAATGGGAGTTGGAGACCAAGTGGTAGAGGAGGGGAGACCACATTTGCTTTTGCTCTGTGGTTTCAGTGAATAATGTCTTATAAAGAGTCCGGTGAGACTAGACCTAAGGGGCAAGTTCATGGTTAAAGTAGACTCAGGGAATCTCAGACAGTTGTAGTGTTTCCAGTGGTCCAGAAATCTAAATTTAGTTCGTAGCTTAATCTTTCTGAATCTTATTTTCCTCAACTGTCAAGTGGAGACAATGAATTACCTATCTGCCAAGGTTGTTGCAAGGGCCAAGGAGGAGATGCAGGTGAACACTCAGCACAAAACATCATCTGATGGGGCGCCTGGGTGGCTCAGTTGGTTAAGCGACTGCCTTCAGCTCAGGTCATGATCCTGGAGACCCGGGATCGAGTCCCGCATCGGGCTCCCTGCTGTGCAGGGAGTCTGCTTCTCCCTCTGACCCTCCCCCCTCTCATGTGCTCTCTCTCTCTCAAATAAATAAATAAAATCTTTAAAAAAAAAAAAAAAAAAAAAACATCATCTGATGGAGACTCTCGGCTCTAGGCCAAGCCTTGGACCTTACTCCTCTTGCTTTAAAGCTCCAGCTCCAGCTGACCCAAACTGGGCCTATCAGATTCCTTCTTTTGGAATTTGGCCAAATGGTCGTTCCTAAATGGAGCTAGTGGTGGAGTAACCAAAGCCAGTGCATGAGGCAAATTTAGGAGTAGAAAGCCTGAGCTGGCAGAGGAAGTTGATCTGCAGATAAAAGGGCACTGTGTTAGGGTTGTCTAAAGAAACAGGATGGATAGATATATACATATAGATTTACTATAAGAAAATGTAATCATGGAGGCTGTTAAGTCCCAAGATGTGCAGTTGGCAAGGTGGAGACCTAGGAGACCCTTCACATAGCAGGGTCAGAAATAGAAACAGCATACACAGTCAGCCTCCCCCAAGTGCAGATCTTGGGCCTGTGACAGCCACACCCACTCTCATGGCCCCATGCCTGGCCCCCTACATGCTGACCATCTCTGCAGCATGGGGATCATTTTCTTTGTCACTGCTCAGGGGCAGTCCTCTGATGTCTTGTGACCTCCAAGATCAAGGCTGAAGTCTGAGATATATGCACTGCTTAAAGGCCTGGATTTGGAGATCAAATATTTGAATTTCATTCTCCATTAGATTGACATTAGATAAGTCACATAAGCTCTCTGTGCCTCAGTTTCCTCATTTTAGAGTGGAGGTCGTTTTAATGGCCCCACCTCACAGAGCTGTTGCGGGAACTAAGTGAGACAATAGTGGAAAGCACCTGGCATGGTGCCTGGCACGTGGTAAATGCTTTGCAAACGTTGGTTACTACTATTGAGCCACTTCCACTTTTATCTGAGGCTGACTGGCAGAGTGGTGGTGTTTGATTCCGTCCATCCTGGCTCAGAGTGTCCATCTTTATAGGTGAGGCCCCTCCTTTCCCCAGGAATACGGTCTGCTGGTGTCTGCACATCCCCATCATAGTCCCAGTAGGAGGTCATCTTCAGCACCTCATGGGCAGCCAATTAATGGTGAAGTCTCATGGGCATCTACCTTGGTCACCCATGGTTACTTAGCGTTAGGGACCCGGCCTTCCCAGCCAGTGTTCTGGGTGGCTTCACACCCAGATAAGCCTCACAGGGTACCTGTGGCTTCAGGTCTGGTCCTGGCCAGCTTCTCCTGGGGAGCGAGGTCTGAGCTTTGTCAGAGTCAAACACCTTTACCACTTCATGCCCAGCCTGTGGCCCCTTGCCTCTGTCTGCCCAAGGGGCCCAGAATCCAGGCCACTTCATAGCTCCAGTGAAGGCTAGGTACTCCTTGGGGGCTGGAGTAACAAACTGAAGAGCCATCCAGGTTCCTACCCAACTCCAACCCAGAGGGGACCCCGCCCACCATTCCAGAGGTCCCTGTTCCCACAGCCTTGGGAACAGGCCTGGACATGTGAGCCACTTGGCTGACAAATGAGAGTTCATGTGCAGAGCCCCCTGCCCCGAGTGAACACTGGATTGTGAGTCAGGAGACTTAAGTTCTAAACTCGGCACTCACATCATCAACCAGCTGTGTGACCTGGGGCAAGTCACTTACCTTCTCCAGGCTTTAGTTACCCCTTCATAAAAGCAGAAGCCTGGAGCAAATGATCTTTAAGGCCTCTTCCAACTCAGGTATAGGAGTAGCATAATGCCAGGTACGTACATAGTAGGTGTTCAGGAAATGTTTATTTAGTAATTTAACTCTAAGATTCAAGGCAAGATTCTGCAGGTCCCAACACCCATCTACTTCCTCACTGTGAGTTTTGCTTCTGCTGTTAGCTAATTTATGTCAAGTGCTGGCTCAGGGCCTGGCACATAATAGGTATTAAACCAATGTGAGTTGAGTCCATATATGCAGTAATTTACAGTAGCCCAGAGACTGAAGACAGAACTGACTGAACATCAGGGGTGGGTCGTGGGATCTCAGGGTGGCCACGCATTCCTCCTTGTTACAAGCTGTCTTCCCTTCTGGGCATGTGAAAGTCATTGCTTTGGGGTTTAGAGTACCCAGCAAGCATCACTACTTCACTACTTCTTGTTCCCTGAGCAACATAGGCCCTGCTTTTGCTCACACTGTTCCCTCTGCCTGTAGCACCTGTCAGGGCTGTGATTTACCCTGCTTACAAGCTAATAAGCTAGCCTGCTGTTGTTTCATGAATGTGGGCAGAAGACACGGTTTCCTGAGTCAGACTCAAAGGATTTATCATTCTTGGCACAGCAAGCAGCATGAGCATTATCCTTATGTCTCTTTCCCTTGTTCCCTAGTTTCATGGGGGGCAAAGCAGAGGGGCCCAGGTAGATGGGTTACCCACGCAGGAGCTTTATGTCACAGCTACGGAGACCTGAGCTTGGAGCACCCACCCCTGTCCCTTCCTACCCCCACCACTTTTATAGTAAGCAACAAGCAAGCCTGCTCTTTGTCTGGGAGATGTTCCCTTATCCCACAACGTTGCTGGCTGCAGAACACAACGGTGAGCAGTGGTGGGAAAGCGAATGGGCGACCAGGGCTCTGCATTCTTAGCACACTCAGTGGTTAGAGCCAGAGCTGCTCAGGCCCCATGGTAGACTGCCTTGCCCAACAACGCCTAGCCCGGATCTCTGCTTGTCACAGTTCTATCCACTCTCCAGAGACACTTCAATCTGAAAGCTTTCCCAGCCCTCCCATCACACATACTTTCCCTTTTGGATTTCCTTGCACCCACCTCTTTCTTTTGTGCCCACAGCTGTCCCTCCACTACCAGAAAAAGCGTGAACACTGAGGGCGGGAGCTCTGCTCCTTATTCCTACATTCCACACCCCGATTGTTTGCATCCCGCAGGTGCTTAGGTCTTATTTGTTGAGTTGGAGGAATCAAGATCTTCTTGCATGCTTATGTTTTTGCAGAGTCTCCTGGGACTGCCGCTTGGAATGTCTTCAGGATTCCAGAGGCTAAAAATATCTCCCCAAAGCCACCCCATTGGCTTCCTTGTATGGAGCTGGACTTAGCTGTGAGGTTGAAGGTTTGTACCCACCAGGTGGCGCTCTACCCTTAAGTCTCCAGATGCCTTTTTTAGGCGACAGAAGGACTCTTTTCTCCCTCTCAATGTTTATTTGGTTAGGTCCCCTACTCAGAGGTAGTTTGTGTAGTGTAACCCCGTCATCAGTCCAGCACCCAGATTCAGCCCTCAGGTGCCTGTCCTAGCTCCAGCCCTTCTCAAGATTGGCACCCTGAGGACATCGAGGATGTCCCGCCAGGGATTGATTGCTAAGGGATGCTGAGTTTAGAAAGGCCCCAGAATTGGGATCAGAAGACCTGGGTTTGAGTCTCTACACTGACCTTTGCCAGTTCTGTTTCTTTGGGCAAGTTATGTAACCTTTCTGGGTCCCTGTAACAGTGGCTGAGAATAAAATATGAGAAAGTATATATAAGCACTTTGAATGTCACCTAGAGCCAGCCACACCTGGGCTCCTGTTTAAACTGTCACCCATCAGCTCTGTGAACATGGTCACCTTCCTTAACCCTCTGAGCCCTGGCTTCCCCACCAGCAAATCAGAGATAACATTGCCTAGAATATAGGGGCGCCTGGCTGGCTCAGTCGGTAGAGCATGTAACCCTTGATCTTGGGGTGAGTTCAAGCCCCACCTTGGGCATAGAGCTTACTTAAAAAAAACAACAATAAAAAACAGTGCCTAGATCAGTTGGTTAAGCGACTGCCTTCGGCTCAGGTCATGATCCTGGAGTCCCGGGATCGAGTCCCGCATCGGGCTCCCTGCTCAGCGGGGAGTCTGCTTCTCCCTCTGACCCTCCTCCCTCTCATGCTCTCTGTCTCTCATTCTCTGTCTCTCAAATAAATAAATAAAAAATCTTAAAAAAAAAAAAAGTTTAAAAAAAAATCTTAAAAACAAAACAAAACAAAACAAAACAGTGCCTAGAGCATAGTAAGCATTTAATTAATAATGATCACATATGTATTATGTATCCCTAGACCCTAAAATAGTGCCCAGTGCCTAACACTTGCTTAGTACCCATTTGCTGAATGAAAGGCTTTCACAGGTGAGGAAACTGGGGCACAAAGTGGTTATGTGCACGTGCGCACACACACCCCAGGTCCCAGCACGAGGGAGTGGTGAAGCTGTGATGCATAGCCAGGCAGTCTGCCTCCACGGTTTGCACCCTGAGTCTCAATACCATGCTATCTTACACAGATATGGATGTTATACATCACCTTTTATTCATTCATTTATTTATTTATTTAAGATTTTATTTATCAGAGAGAGAGAGACAGAGGCAGGCAGAGGGAGAAGCTCCTTGCTGAGCAAGGAGCCCGATGTGGGACTCGATCCCAGGACCCTGGGATCATGACCTGAGCCGAAGGCAGACGCTTAACCGACTGAGCCACCCAGGCATCCTACCTTTTATTCATTTAAAATAAGCGTTCAACCTTTCTCAGGTCCCTGCAGGTGGGGTTGTGCAGCGAGAGGCATTAGTCCCCTGAGACGCACATATACTTTCTCCTACAAGCGGTGGGGGGAGGGGGGGCGGGGGCAGGCTGCTGGAAGAGAGACCTGCTCAGCCAGGCCAGGGGGCCAGTGGACACATCACATGACCAGGAGATGAGGGGCTAGTTCTACAGGTAGGGTTGGCTGGCGGACTGAAGCATGCATGGTCCCTAGGTATGAGGGCCCTCTCGTTTTCGTTGCTGTTCCCACAGCCACTCGGTCATCCACTCTGTGGACATCTATTGAGTCTCCCCTGTGCCAGGCAGAGATAAAGGTGACAGCCAGCACTTGCAATGTACCAGACTCAGAAGTACCGCAGAACTACTGGATGCTCCCAGAGAGGGCCTAACGAGCCAGCAATCAACAGCTTAGGAGTCTGGACCCAACGGAGGAGCGTATAAACTGGGCATTGAAGGATAAGTAGGAGTTTGCCAGCCAAGTGGGGTCTGGGAATGAAGGGCATTCTGAGCTTATTTGGGGGAATTTGAGAGTTTTGGTGGGGTTAGCATGTGGGGTAGGGGCATGGGTAAGGAAATGAAGTGGAAAACAAGAAAAGTAAAAGTCAGTTGGAGCCACTTTGTGAAATATGCCCGTAGAAGAGATAGAACTCTATCCTGTGGTCAGTGAAGGAAGCAATGCAACACCAGGTCTGTGTTTTAGAAAGATGTCACAGTGAACGAAGGTTGAATGGGATGGAGAGACAAGAGACACCAGCTGTAGTTACCAGCTTCATGGGCTTAACCTCTCTAGACCTCATTTCTCCTCCTCAGTAAAAGGAGGGAAATAATTCTATCTCTGAGGCTGTTTTGAGGCTTAAGTGGGCATACATGTAAAGGACAGTGTAAAGCGTCATTAGGTTTCATTAGAGGCTGTTTTGCCTAGTAGTTAAGGGCACGGTCTTTGCTGTCTCTAACCCCGGGCTTGGTGCTCTGGCCATGCTGGGTAGCACATTTTTAATCTAGGCAACACTGGATGGCAAGGACGTTGGAAAAATGAGGATGGACTGATAGGACTTGGCTTTGTGGTGTGTGCGAGGGGCAGTGGGGTCTCTGGTGGGGGACAGTCCCTTTCTCTGATGTCTGAGAGCCTTTGGACCAGAGAAGTGTGAGGTGGACATATTCCAGATGTTCAGGTGAGAATGGATGTCAGCTTAAGACCAGCGCTGCTCTCCTCCAGGGCCAGGAAAAGGCCAGGAGGCCCGGGGTGGACCCTAGGGCAGGAGAAAGTAGAAAGAAAGGGGCCCAGCGAGAGGCCGAGAGAACGCTCCAGAAGACAGCTTTCCCCTCCGAGGCTGGACGGGAGCCAGGGGGGCAGGGCAGGCAGGATGGCCCCAGATGTGCCAAACTTGGCCCGGGCGGCCAGAGCGGAAGGCCCGCGGTCGGCCCGGAGGGGGCTGGAGGGGGCGTGCCCTCTGCCGCGCCCCGGGGAGGAAGGAATCCGAGCTGGGAGTCTGGCGCCGGCAGGAAAGGGGGGCCGGAGTGGTGAGCGAGGCCCAAAAGAGATGGCAGAAGGCCGGGAGAAGCGAGTGGGGGTGGAGACGGGGAGGGGAAGCCAAAGGGCGGGTAGGAGTGGTGGAGACGGGGAGAGAAAGAGAGGAGGGCTGGAGGGAGGAGAGAGGGGAGGAAGGGTGGGGAGAAGCGGAGAGGCAGCGCGAAGAGGCCTCGGAGGGACGCGAGGAGGCCGCCGCCGGCGCAGCGGGCACGTCGGCCGGGCCACCCCCGCGAGCCGGGCGCCGCCATTCCGCTACTCGGGGCGCCGCCGCCGCCGCCACCGCGCCCGGGGGCCATGCTCCCGCCGCCCCCGCGCCAGCCGCCGCCCCAGGCGCGCGCGGTCCGCGGGGCGGTGCGCCTGCACAGGGCCTTCCTGCGCGGCCCGCTGGGCGTGCTGCGGCTGCTGCAGCTGCTGGCTGGCGCCGCTTTCTGGATCACCATCGCCACGAGCAGGTACCAGGGCCCCGTGCACTTCGCGCTCTTCGTGTCCGTGCTCTTCTGGCTGCTGACCCTGGGCCTCTACTTCCTCACGCTGCTGGGCAAGCACGAGCTGGTGCCCGTGCTGGGTTCGCGCTGGCTCGTGGTCAACGTGGCGCACGACCTGCTGGCGGCCGCGCTCTACGGCGCCGCGACGGGCATCATGATCTCGCAGACCCAGAGCCACAGCTACTGCAACCTCAAGGATTACCAGATGGCCTGCGCCTACCACGCCTTCCTGGCGGCCGCCGTCTGCGGAGGCCTCTGCCTCGGCCTCTACCTGCTCTCGGCCCTCTACGGCTGCTGCCGCCGCTACCAGGGGGAGCAGGAGGTGGCGTGAGCCGCCGCGCCGCGGGGCGGGGACCCTCCCGAGACCGGCGCCCCCGTCCTTCCTGCCGCCGCCGCCCCGCGCCCGTGCGCCCCGGCACCCACCCGTTGCCCTGCGCTCCCGCCCGCGCCCCGGCGCCCTGGCCCGCAGTTCCCGTCCGACTGCAGAGCCGCCGCCTAGAGTCCGGCCCGCCGCGCCGCCCGCGCCGGTTCCTGGGACCCGGGCAGGGCCGCCTCCGAGGAGCGGGCCCCCACACACCCTGGCTGTCCGCGGAGAAACCTCGCGCTTCCTCGCCCCCCTTCCGTGCCGAGAGCGAGACGTGGACAGGCGCCGCGTAGATCCGGGGGAGGCTCCCAATTGGAACCAGCCTTCTGGCTGCGCCACTGCCCTCTCCCGCCCCGATGTCGGAAGAGCGCCCCTGGCCCCTGGCCCCTCTTTCAGCCTCGAGCGCTGTGAAGGGCAGGCTCGCAGCCGCGGGGAGAGCTGAGGACAGGCCTCCACTGGTCTCAGGATGAGCGAAGAGTTTCATTTCAGCTGGGGGTTGTGAGGGCATCCTGCGCAGTCCGCTGTCTGATGTTGGGTGGGGCCCGTCTGCAAAGGTGAGGATGGATTGGAAAGGCCGCGGGCTGCACCTTTGCACGTTTGGAGTCTTCTCTCGCCTCTGCCTGCTCCGCCTTTGTCCTCGGGGTTCTTGGAGGCCAGGCCCAAACGCACACTAGTTTCTCTGGTCTCACTTTCCCAGACTTCCTCTCACGGGCTTCTCCTCCACCACCCCCACCTCCCAATATCTTTTTGCATTAGGGATCCCACAGGACCCTGAAGGAATGTCAAGGTGAGCCTCACCCCTTGCTCTTGGGAAAGCCAGAATAAGATTAGATCCCCATTTCCGGATTCCCATTAGAACCACCTTTCCAGACTCCCAGTCCAGCACTGTTTACATTAAAGCAGTGGGTGTTCCCGGGAGCCCTAGCTCTGGAGCTACCCTCTAAAAGAGGGTTTCAATGCCAAACGGGTTTGTCAAGGTAGCTATCTCGCCTTCTTGGAGATTCACGATGCTCATTAGCACATCAAAGACTTTGAGAAGTCCCACTATAAAAGAAGCCCAAGTAATTTAGTTTACAGTGTTACCTGCCTCTGGACCTGGACCAATTAGATTTTGCCACCTAAGACTTCCAAGCATCCCTGTGCTGGCTTGGCTGTCATCCATTCCTAAGGGATCCAACTCATTGGCTATGGTATGATTGAAGATCTGGAGTGCTCCTTCTCTTTTCCAGGGAATTTCTCTAGCAGGGGGAGGGCTTGCCTCAGTGGGGGAGAAGATAGCTGTCCCTGCCAGGCCTGCAAGAGACCTGGGAATTGGTGGACCTGAACATTCCTCTACATTGTTTGAAAAATGAAGTCAAGGTTATCCAGATGGCTTCCCAGTCAAAAGGAACATTGCCTATAAGAGATGCTGGCATTGACCGTGAGCAACTGGCAGGAGTGGGTCTCACTCAGTGAAGAGAGAAGAAAACTCCAAAGTTGGGGTGAACAGCTGGCCCAGCCTCTGTTAGGTAAGGTGCTTCTTGACTTTCTGGAGGGGTCATAGGCCTTTGAATAAAAAACACAGAGCCCCCTTTGCTGAAAGATAAGGGGGTTTTATTCAGGGAGCAAGTGGGAGGGGTGACCACCACAATGCCCAAAGGCTTGTACCAGTTCAGCCTTTTTTCTACATTCTGAAAAGGTCTGCTCTTGGAAAAAGCTCAGCCCTGTCTGGATTAGAAACTAGAATAAGAGGAGGCCAGAATGTGCTTTGGGGAGCATGTTTTTAAAGCTTAGGTAGAGAGGGTGAGGCTTTTCTGTTGTAGCTATGAAGATCTGGGAGCTGCACAGTGCGGAGCATGGAGGCATTTATGCAGGGCACTGCTTGGAGCACTTAGACGTATTTCTTTCATTCTTTCGGCCCTACTGAGGTGAGTTGTGTTCTTGCTCCCTAGGAGGCAGAGGAGTGACAGAGAGGTTAAGTACCTTGTCCAGAGCCTCCCAGACGGTGTGATGGGTGGAGCTAGGATCTGGACTCTGGCAGTTCGGCCTCCTCAGGACGGGGCTGTACTCTCTAGAGTAGGGGGTCAATACATGTTAGAGACTGTTCATGTGGCTACTTTAAAAACAACCGTGGTAAAACATACATATCATAAAATTGACCATGCGACCATTTTAAAATGTACGGTTTGGTGGCCTGAAGTAGGGTCACACTGTTGTGCAGCTGTCACCACTATCCAGCTCCAGAATGTTTTTCATCTTGCAAGACTGAAGCTCTGTATCCGTGACAACTGTGGTTATTTTTGTTGTTGTTGCTACTGTTATTTTCTCTCCTTCGGGAAGTCCTAGAACACTGAGCCCTTCACTGTCTCATTTAGGCTGGAGTCCGGCCGCCTTCCTCCAGGCGGGACACCTGTTCTCTCAGCCCCCACCACTCGTGCCGGCCAGAGCGTGTGGTTGGCCTTTGCTGGGATACTTGGAGGTGCCTCGGATGGCCTATGACTTTGGTTCTTCTGTTGCAGGTTTCCACGTTGCTGAGGCCACAGAGATTCCCGTAGTGGTCATGCCGACCTCTCCCAGGGCTCGCTTCCCTTGGCAGGGGACAGCATTCTGGGCTGGGCCAGCAGAGGGCTGCAGAGTGGGGAGAGTGGACCGCCTCTGCCTGGCAGCTTCCCTTCAACATTGTCCAGTGGAAGATCCAAGATGCGTGAAGATTCATTTTACCATCACACAAGAGAAGTTCTGATTCTCCTTGTGCTGTGACTTGGGCCCAAGATTCCAGACCCGGCAGCTTCCCTTCAACATTGTCCAATGGAAGATCCAAGATGTGTGAAGATTCATTTTACCTTAACGCAAGAGAAATTCTAATTCTCCTTGTGCTGTGACTTGGGCCCAAGATTCCAGACACATGGAACTGAGCTATGCACCTCCGTGCCTTAAACAGTGTGTTTTAGCTCCAGCTTTTGTTCCTTTTCTCTTTTTTCAGATCACCATTGAAGTTGCATCCTCAGCTCAGAACCAGCCCCCTGAGGATCTCTTCTTAGCCCCCCCAGCTCATGGTGCTCTGTCTGTGGTCAGGTGACCTTACTCAAGAGTAGATGTCTCCTTGGCTTTCATGGTACCTATCCATTCAGATGTGCCTGAATCATTCCAGAGCTCACTGGCTCTTCTAAATGTGCCTTCCTGCTTGGCCTCCGTCTGTTTCTCCAGATGTGAGAAGGACATGTAAAACAGCCCCCACACCCATTCCCTCCTCCCCCTGCGACCCTGTACCATAGGAATGGCCACCTGACCTGGCCCAGAATTTTTGAATACTGGAGCCAGCTTCCTTGGCCTTCCTCATTAGACTCCAGGACTCAGTCCAGCTTGAGACCACTGTGGACTCGTACCAGTCCAAAAGTCTAGGACCACTTGCGGATCCAAGAGAGGATTTTTCTAGTGTTCTACAAAGGCCAAAAGAGAGGGTGGGAGTGGGAGGGGTGTGGGCCAGTAGCGAGAGGGGACCGATGTGCCTCATTTAATAGTTTAGTGGTGGTTACTAATTTGCTTTTCAGAATAAAGTTTGGTTTGTCTGATGTTGGTGTATATGTCTTCTTTCCTGGCCCCCTGCAGTAAGCCTATGTACTGGGTCTCCCAGCCTCTCTCCATCCTCTTCCGATTTCCTCCTGGGAGGGGAAAAAAAATGAGTTCACAGGTTTTCAGTGCATTAGGGCAGGACACAGGAAGCAGAGGGAAGAAAACTGCCTGTGTCTGCCCCTGACAAAAGCTGGTGGGAATTGCAGAGGCTCCTAGCCCAGCTCTCAATGACCCCTCTGTTTTTGGAAGCTCCACTCCCTGATGGGCAGGCACAGAATGACTATGGTTATGGAGCCAAAGGGTCCTGATCTAGTCTGACTCCCTTACTTTGCAGAAAGGGAAATGAGCCCCAGGGAGGAGTGGTGCCTTGCCTGGTGTTACAGAGCTGAGAGGGGGTTGAGTGGGGTCTCCTGGGGTTCAGGCTCCGATGCAGACCATAGCACCTGCTCTGGTATTGCCTCCTGGACACACCCCACCTGGTTTCCCCGGATTCCAGCTACAGCCTGATGAATAGGTGCTTTGGAAAGAGCAGGAAAGCAGAGTTAGCAGGCTTCCTTGCCAGTTCCTCCCTCCTGTGCCCCAAACCTCAACTCTGCAGCCAGAACATAGAATTCTACGGGCAGATCTCAGAACTCACTTAGAACAGCTCCAGGCAGGGATCGGATGCTGGGTGTGTTGCACACCCACTTATCTTCCAAAGCAAGCTCCCCGGCACAATAAACACACACACACACCCTCTTCTTCATGGTTTGGATTTCCAGGGTGGAGGAAAATGCCAAGGACCCTGCCTTATTCCCCTCTTCCTCTGTGTCTATTCATGAATTTTGCGCAAAATAAAAAGTGGCCTCCCTTTATGCAAAGGCTGGTAGGCCCCCTGCTGTTGTAGCTCTGTGGAGAATTTTGCAATTGAAAATATGTTCCTACTTGCGTGACCTTTTTTGATCCAGTTAACAGTCTTAATAGTTGGCATTGTCACCCCCATTTAATAGGGGAAATAGAGCCTCAGAGAGGAGAAGGGCCTTGTCATGGTCACACAGTTGGCTAGTGGCAGGACTGGGACTGGAAGGCAGATGTTCTCTCACTCCCCTTGGCAGCTGGTAAGTCCTTGTGGTCCTCTGGCAGGCTCTGAGGTTTAGGTGGAGTTTGGTTTTCATTCCTGCAGATCAGGTGTTCAGGACTGGTCTAATCTGACATTTCCTGTTTGATGCTGAGGGCACTTTGAAATAAGACACGGCTCTTCAGGGACATAATTGAGTCTGGGGAATCTGAGGGATTTGCTCATTTATGTTTATTATTTTTCCTGCTTTTCTAAGGATGGGGGTGGGGTGGTCAGTGGTGAGAAAGGAAAGCTAATAAACCTACATTTTTGCAGGGATAAAAGGAAAGAGGGATGTGAGAGAGAAAGGTCTGGTTAGCGCTTTTCATGTTTGTATTGTTTCATTTGTTACAGTAGTTATTTGTTAAATAAAATACCTATATATATCCATTGAAATATAATAACAATATATACCCATTAAAAATTAAACTGTACAGAAGGGTACAAACTACAAAGAGAAGCCATTCAATCATCCTAATCTCAAATGCTAGAGATAAACCATTGTTAACTCTCCCTTTTTTTTTTAAGGGTTTTATTTATTCATCTGAGAGAGAGAGAGAGCATGAACAGGGGGGAGAGGCAGAGGAAGAAGCAGACTACCCACTGAGCAGGGAGCCAGATGTGGGGCTCCGTCCCAGGACCTGGAGATCATGACCTGAGCTGAAGGCAGACGCTTAACCGACTGAGCCACCCAGGTGCACCTTAAATCTCCTCTAATTTTTATAACTGATCAAACATACGTGGATATGTGTGTGTGCGTGTGTGCACACACACGCACACACACATATATACATTTGACTCTTTTACAACTTGCTCTTTAAAATTAATGATAATATAGTTCTAACCCTTTCTAAATGTCCATATAAATAGTCGGGGACTACAAGAATTTTGTGTACTTTCTGGAACGTTTATAACTTTCCCACATTGGTTAACTTTGTCACTCCCTTGTAGAAATCTTAGTAAAACCCATAAAAGGGGGTGGGTTCTTTTTTGCAGATGAGTAAATAGAGGCTTAGGAGGGGAAGTGAAGTGACTCTCCAAGTCTGTGCCAAGAGTAGCAGGAAGCAGAGGGAGCACTGGGGTGGCCATATTCCACCTCATAGCCAGTCTTGGGGGAGAGGAACGCCTGGGACCAGGGGGGGGCAGCTGAAAGGAAGTGAGGAGGGCCTGAGGCTCTCTGGGTCCTGTAAGGTGAGGGAGAGGTACGCTGAGGTGGCCAGAACCCAAAGGAGAGCACCTGACATAGCCAGCAGGAGGGTGCCGACCACCCACAGCAACCTCAAGCTGTGGAAATCCCAGTCAGGCTCCTAATCAGAAAGCCCTTTCGCCCTCCCTGTTCCATGACCCCATTCCTTTGGAACTGGATGGCTATTTGGGAGCTTGCTGGCACCAGGTCTGTGACATTGTTTCCTCAACACTGAGGTGAGGGCAAGCTCCCAGAGGCAGTGCCTCTGCAGATTCCTCTCCCATCTCCCAGAGGTGGAAAGCAGGTTCTCCTTGCTGCCATCTCCAGGGGTCCTGAAGGGGGCGCTGTGATGCCCCAGTTGTAAAGCATTTCTGAGTCCGGTTTGGCAAGAGGGGAGAAAGGGAACTAACTTTATGAAGTGTCTGCGGTGAGTCAAGAACAAGTCAGATGTTATATAACATCACTTGTCATCCTCACAAGCCCATGAAGTATTAAATACCCCCATTTGCTAGACGTGGAGACAGGTCAGGAGGGTAAACTGATTTCCCCAGGTCACTTACGTGACGGAAACAAGATTCAAACTCAAGTGTGTGCTCCTATGCCTTGCAGTTTCAGAGGACTTCCCAGCCAAAGACCCCACCGAGAGCTACGCTGGGTTTTCTAATAGCTGTGTTTTGAGCTAAGGCAGGAAGGAAAGACTGTAAAGAAAGTGATATCACTACAAATCTGAATTATGTCAGCTACTCCCTTCCTGGTTTACAGTGAAGTTAGATTTAACCAGCTCACTGTGCTGAAGCCACTCCTGGTTCCTGGAGACCGTCTCTGTGTCTGCCTGAGGTAAGAAGGACTCAGAGTGCCCCTCCACTCAGCCCTCCCTCCTCCTGAGACCTTCGGTATGGCCACCTGACCTGGTCCCAAACTTGGATACGGAACCCTCTGCCTTTCGAAATCTTGTTCCGTACTCTGTGCTGGCTCCTTCTGTGTCCCCTAGTTAATATGAGCTGTTACTATGACTGGCTCTGATTTTGAGCTGAGCTCCGCCTGTGACGTCCGAAGCGAGGCCAGTCTCTTATTAGTTGTCTGTTCTTAGGCAGTTTACTAAAGCTCTTCATCTGTTTCATCGCTCCCTAAACGGGGTTCATGCTAGTAGCTGCCTCCCTGGTCCGTGGGAAGGCCTTACTGAGACGAGGCACACAGAGCAGAGCGCCCGGCAACTAGTCAGTGCAGGTCAGCTCTCAGCTGTGTAGTGTTGTTGGGGGGACCTCCGGTGATGTTTGTAAAGTGCAGACCTGAGCCACAGTATGTGCTCATCACTGTTACTTTCCTTCTCCCTGACTCCACGCTGGCTCTCTTCCCACCTGAGAAATGACAATCTCACCGGCCACGAATTGATCCCTCCACTGTTCTTTCCTGTGGTCTGAGTTGAGCTTTCTTGAAAGATAGCACAGAAGTGTTTTTTTTTTTTTTAATTTTTATTTATTTATTTGACAGAGAGAGACACAGCGAGAGAGGGAACACAAGCAGGGGGAGTGGGAGAGGGAGAAGCAGGCTTCCCGCGGAGCAGGGAGCCCGATGCGGGGCTCGATCCCAGGACCGTGGGACCATGACCCGAGCCGAAGGCAGACGCTTGACGACTGAGCCACCCAGGCGCCCCGAAAGATAGCACAGAAGTGTTAAAAGTGTCAGCTTGTCACCTTCTTCTCCCAGCCATCCCTAGGGACTAGTGAACTTGCAGGGTTTGTTTTTTAAGTTAAAATGATGAACTACCAGGGTGCCTGGCCGGCTCAGTTGGTAGAGCATGTGACTCTTGATCTTGGGGTTGTAAGTTCAAGCTCCATGTTGGGTGTAGAGGTTACTTAAAAATAAAAATCTTAAAAAAAAAGATGAACTACCTCAGTGATTTTTTTTTTAACCTCAATGATCTTAACATAGGTGGATGGAGTCTTTTTGCAGTGACCATGATAGTGATGATAATAATATTGTTGATAATGGCATTAATAGTAATAAAGATTACACAATGTCCCTGTATTCTTGTATTCACAGTTTGTGAAATATTTTTACATCTCCTTAATTCCATCCTTATATGAACTGGTAAACAGTTCAGATAATAACTGCATTTTGTAGATGATGCTCAGAAGGGAGAAGTGTTTGCCTAGGTGTTTTTTGTTCTTAGAGAGAGTGAGAGAGAGAGAGTCCGCGTACTCACAAGGTGGGGGAGAGGGGCAGAGAGAGAATCTTAAGCAGGCTCATTGCCCAGCGTGGAGCCCAATGCGGGGCTCCATCTCATGACCCTGAGATCATGACCTGAGCTGAAATTGAGTCAGACGCTTAACCGACTAAGCCACCCAGGTGCCCCTAGATATTTCTTTTTTTTAAGCAGATGTATTAGGTTATACTTAGTGTACATTAAACTGCATATAATTTAAACGTACACTTTGATAAGTTTTGACATATGTATACACTCGTGAAACCATCACCACAATTAAGACAGTAAACATATCCATAATGCCCAAAAGCTCCCTTGTGCCCCTTGGTAATTCCTTCTTATCTCCCCCACCCCCAAGCAACCATTGATCTGCTTTCTGTGACTACATATTAGTTTATAATTATAATATATATGTATGGTATGTGCTTTTTTTTTTTCTGGGGTGAGGGGAGGTATTTGGCTTCTTTTATTATTTTGAGATTCATTTGTGCTACTTTGGTAATACTATTTGTTCATTACTATCACTGAGTATTATCCCATTGTAATTTGTTTATCCATTCACCTGTTGATGGACATTTGTATTGCTTCAAGTTTCTGCTGTGAACATTCAGGTACAAATCTTTGTGTGGACATATGCTTTCATTTCTCTTGCATATTTAGCTAGCAATAGAAGGGTGCAGTTGTGTGGTGGGTGTATCCTTATTATTTTTAAATTGGCTATATTCCAGATGATATTTGGTGTGTGTGTGTATGTGTGTGTGCTATTCCCTGGCGTTTGTACCAGTGATGGTAATTCTGGACTCACAGAATAAATTGGGAAGTTTGACATCTTGTTTTGTTTGGAATAATTTAACAAATCATTTTATTGATGGGTTTGATAAAAATTGACTACAAAAGAATCTGGGCCTGATGCCATTGAGGAGGTTTGTGAATTCTTTCAATTTCTTTAATGGTAATTAGTCTATTCAGGTTTTTTGGTGGGTCACCTACAAGAAGTCCACTGGTGGCATATTTATTCAAGTAGTCTGCCATCTAATTCTCCAATTTAGAATTAGAGCTTTTTTTTTTTTTTTAAGTAACATCTATGCCCAACGTGATGCTCAATCTCATAAACCTGAGATCCAGGGTTGCATGCCTTACTAACTGAGCCAGCTGATGCTCCTAGAATTAGAACCTTTTGAGGAAAGAATTCTGGGCTATCCATTTCTGTATTCCCCTGAAAGGTACATGATAAATAGTTGTTCAGTGGAATGAATGAATATTGATCTTTAGCTGCTGTAACAAACACTCTCCAACAATTCGGTAGTCTAATTTAATAAAAATCTCTTTGCTTTCACATACAAACCTATTTCTTCCTTGTATAACTGTCCCTTGTGGATATCCCAGGTCAGTGGGAGCCTTTCCACTGTGATGATTCAGGGACTCAGTCTCCTTCCACCTTGTGGCCTGGCCATCCCCTCTGCATTGAGCTGGCATTTGGGAGAAGAGAGAAAGGAGGAGGTTTCTGATTTTTAAATGCCTTGGTCTAGAAGTGATACTCATCGCTTCCACTCACTTCCTTTGGTGAGTCACATGACCCAATCTATATGCAAGAGGCTGGGAATGTAGTTCCTGGCTGGGCATTTGCTGCCCAGCTGCGACTCTATACCAGTGGATGAGACTTTTTGGTGGACAGTTAACTGTCTCTTTCACAGGAGGCCACAAGGTTTTATTGCTGAGGTTTTCACTGCTTTGCTCTGTGAGGCTTTTTTTGTGCCTGTGTTTGATGAATAGTTGTTTTCATGGCTGCCAAGAGCTATTGAGTCAGAATGTAACTGCAGACATCCATTTCCTTGCTGTGTTTGTCTGACAACTCACTGCCTCACAGCTGGGAAACTCATTACTCAAGGGTACTTCTTTCCCAGGTACAAGAACATAAAGATGTATTTATTGAACTCTTTTCAGAGCAATGGCGGTGAGTTATTAATCAAAAACTATATTCAAATATTAAGTGTAAATACTAGAGAAAATGCAAAATGCAAATATTAAAGACAATCTAAAAACACTTACCGGTCAAATATTTATTTTATTTATTCATTCACTTTTTGATGGAAACATAATTCACATCACATACATTTTAACACAATGTAACATAAAAAGTCTCAGTTTTAAAGTGTACAATTCAGTGGTATTAAAGTATGTTCACAGTGTTGTGCAACCATCTCCAGAACACGTCTCATCTTGCAAAATGGACAGTCTGTTTCCCTTAAACAATAACCCCCCACTCTCCCCTGCCCCCAGCCCCCTGGCATCCACTTTCTGTCTCTATGAATGTGACTGCTCCAGGTACCTCATCGAAGTGGAATGGTACAATACTTGTCGTTTTGTGACTGGCTTATTTCACTCAGCATTCATGTCCTCAAGCTTCATTCAAGTTGTAGCACGTGTCAGAAGTTTCCTACTTTTTAAGGCTGGATAGTTTATTGTATGTACATACCACATTTTATTTATCCATTCGTTCATTAATGGACACTTGGGTTGCTTCCACACTTTTGGCTATTGTGAGTAATGCTGCTATAAACATGGATGCATAAATATCTCTTCGAGACCCCGCTTTCAGTTCTTTTGGGGTATATACCCGAAGGGGCATTGCTGGGTCATACAATAATTCTATATTTAATCTTTTGAGGACATGACATACTGTTTCCCATAGAGTATGCACTATTTATATTCCCAACAATGGTGCACAAGGGGTCCAGTTCCTCCACATCCTCACCAACTCTTGCTATTTTCTGTTCTATTCATTTATTTTCTTTTATTTTATTTTTGCAAAGTGGTATTTCATTGTAGTTTTTTTAAATTTTATTTTATTATGTTATGTTAATCACCATACATTATATCATTAGTTTTTGATGTAGTGTTCCATGATTCATTGTTTGCATATAACACCCATTGCTCCATTCAATACGTGCCCTCTTTAATACCCATCACCAGGCTAACCCATCCCCCACCCCCCTCCCCTCTAGAACCCTCAGTTTCGTCTAGAACCCTCATGGTTCGTCTCCCCCTCCAATTTCCCCCCCTTCATTTTTCCCTTCCTACTATCTTCTTCTTCTTTTTTTTTTTTTTTAAGATTTTATTTATTTGACAGAGAGAGACACAGCGAGAGAGGGAACACAAGCAGGGGGAGTGGGAGAGGGAGAAGCAGGCTTCCTGCTGAGCAGGGAGCCTGATGTGGGGCTCGATGCCAGGACCCTGGGATCATGACCTGAGCCAAAGGCAGACGCTTAATGACTGAGCCACCCAGGTACCCCATTTTTTTTTTAAACATATAATGTATTATTTGTTTCAGAGGTACAGGTCTGTGATTCATCAGTCTTACACAATTCACAGCACTCACCATAGCACATACCCTCCCCAGTGTCTATCACCGAGCCACCCCATCCCTCCCACCCCCCAGCACTCCAGCAACCCTCAGTTTGTTTCCTGAGATTAAGAATTCCTCATATCAGGGTGCCTGGGTGGCTCAGTCGTTAAGCGTCTGCCTTCGGCTCAGGTCATGATCCCAGGGTCCTGGGATCGAGCCCTGCATCGGGCTCCCTGCTTGGTGGGAAGCCTGCTTCTCCTTCTCCCACTCCCCCTGCTTGTGTTCCCTCTCTCGCTGTGTCTCTCTCTGTCAAATAAATAAAATCTTAAAAAAAAAAAAAAGAATTCCTCATATCAGTGAGATCATATGATACATGTCTTTCTCTGATTGACTTATTTCACTTAGCATAATACCCTCTAGTTCCATCCACGTCATTGCAAATGCAAGATTTCATTTTTTTGATGGCTGCATAATATTCCATTGTATGTATATACCACATCTTCTTTATCCATTCGTCTGTTGATGGACATCTTGGCTCTTTCCATAGTTTGGCTATTGTGGACATTGCTGCTATAAACTTATTCATTTTTTTTAAAATAAACATTCATTGAATATTTACTATGCCAAAGCTCTATACTTGGCAGAAACTGGGGCTCTGCCAAGATTGTTAAGTTGTAGTCTCCTGCTCTCAGGAACAAAGGGAGATTCTAGAGATAGGTTGAAATGCAAGGTAATAGATGCTTAATAGGATCAGAGTTTTGTGTAAACACAGAGGAAGAAATGAGGAATTATTTGGGGAAAGCTTCACAAAGGACTTGACATTCAAGCTGGATGTTGAAAGGTGTGTGGGAAGAGGTCAGGTGGAGGAGGAAGGGTATTCTAAGCCCACAGAGCAGCACTTAGTAGCTAGCCTCCAAGATGGCCTCCAGGTTGGCCCCAATGATTACCCCCTGGTAGTCATGCTCTTGTATAAGCCTCCCACTATGCTTTGGGACATTTAATAGTTCTGACCTGTAAAGACAATAGGATTTTGTGAAAATGATGGTGGGTGACTTCTGAGGCTATATCGTAGAGGATCTTGTGCCTCCCTCTTGGATTTCTTACTCTGTAGGAAGTCAGACACCATGTCAGGAGGACACTCAAAGTGTCTTCTGGTGAGTGCCAAGTGAGGAAGGAAACCTCCTTCCAGCCTATCAACATAAGAATACCAGCATCCGATTTGTCTGCTGTGTGAGGAAGCCACTGTGGAAGCCAATCCTCCAGCCCCATTAAACCTTCAGATGATGGCAGCCGTGGCCAATAGCTGACTGCAATCTCATGAAAGTTGGAGCCAAAACCGCCCACGAAGCTGCTCTCCATTTCCTGTCTGAAACCACCCAAAAGCCAAAAACCAATGTGAGAAAATATAAATTTATTATTGTTTTAATCCAGTAAGTTTTGAAATAATTTGTTACACAGAAAGAAATAATGAATACACCTCGAAGCATGACAAATCTGGTATGTGGTGGAAATGGTGTCAGGAGAGACCACAAGACAAGAAACTCCAAGGTGAAAGGCTGCTCTCCCAAGGTTTGTGTAAGAGTGCGTGAGGGAGCCATCTGGTGGAAGTAGGTGTTCTCGGACATTCTTTCCTCTTCCCACTCCTATTTTCCAGCCTCTTCTACCCAGCATTTCCCACTAGTATTTCTCCAAGGGCCACAGTGAGGTTTATGAGTCAGTCATGTGGGCCATACACACCCTCGCTTAGAGATGCAAAGACTAACCTCTGGAAAATGTCAAGTTATTAGTTATCCTTTTTTTTTTTTTTTAAAGATTTTATTTATTTATTTGACAGAGAGAGACAGAGTGAGAGAGGGAACATAAGCAGGGGGAGTGGGAGAGGGAGAAGCAGGCTTCCCGCGGAGCAGGGAGCCCGATGCGGGGCTTGAACCCAGGACCCTGGGATCATGACCTGAGCCGAAGGCAGCCGCTTAACGACTGAGCCACCCAGGCGCCCCTATTAGTTATCCTTTTTAAAAAAATATTTATTTATTTGATAGAGAGAGACACAGCGAGAGAGGGAACACAAGCAGGGGGAGTGGGAGAGGGAGAAGCAGGCTTCCCACTGAGCAGGGAGCCCGATGCGGGGCTCCATCCCGGGACACTGGGATCATGACCTGAGCCAAGGGCAGACGCTTAACAACTGAGCCACCCAGGCGCCCCTAGTTATCCTCTTTTACTATTTTATTTTCTCCTTCAGTCTCTTTCACTTACCAGTGACACTAGGATTTGAGGCAAAGAATGAAGACTCAGAATGCTGGAGAAGGGAAAGAAGGAACTGGGAGAACTTCATTATACAAAATTAAGTTAGACTCCCAAAAGCAGAGTCTAGTTGACCAGTGTCTAGTTACCGGGGGAAGCCTTTGTTCATTGATATTGGTCGTGACTGTTGTCCCTTTCTGGTCTTTAGAGCCTTCTTATATCCTCCAGTGTTCCCTCCGAATAATGTCTAGTTCTTTAATATTATCTCTCAATTGCAGAGCTGCCAGAAGAGAGAACCAATAATACTACTGGCCACAGCCAGTGTGAGGCCAGTGGTCCAGGCCCACCCAACAAGGAATTGCAAAGAAACCAAAATTTACCTTTGGAGTAAATTACTGATTTACTTAACTACCTGGGAAATTTCAGGTAGCTAAGCTATTAAAGAAAAAAAAAATGTTTTTCTATACTTCTAGACTCATCCTAAAGGAGGAGAGGCAGAGTCCAGCAGACAAGCCTGGCCCAGCCACAAAGCCAGGCCCATTCCTCTGAGAAGTATGAGGATTTCTGAATATAGCTTAGTGGTCGGTGTGGGGATTTGGATCTGTCTAGGTTCCAGCTGTTTGGAGGGGTAAATGATACCTTCCAGCTGGGAGAATCAGAGAAGAGGTACAAACATTGACTCCTGCTTAGACGAATGGGTTGGATTTGGACCAAAGCGGCGCGCACGGCCGTAAACCTCGTGCTCCCGAGGCTCCGCAATATTTCGTGAATCGCGGTCACTCAGTGACCCACTTGAATCTGGGCGGGGCTAAGCGAGGAAAGATGCGCAGGCGCAGTGCTGACGAGGGCGCTCACCTGTGCTAGGGCGGGCGGAGCTAAACGCTGGAGCGGAAGGCGGGGCGGGCGTGATGACGTCATGGACACGCCGCCGCAGAGCAATTCGCGTCCCGGAAGCGGCGACAGCGGGGGAGGCGGAGGAGGCTCTCCGGTTTGCGACTTCAGAGCGGCCTTTGAAAGAGGCGCGTCCTCGGGGTGGGGCGGCCCTGAGGAAACGCTCCGGGGTCTAGTGGCCCTTCCAGGGCTCCCTGGCCGTCCCCGCCCCTCCCCCACCAACCCAGCGACCGGGTAGGTGAGGTGTCACCACCCCCCCCACCTCCGGGTCTCTGCCGACTGTGTGGAGTTGGGCGCCTGGACGCAGCGGGGGCCGCCACTTGCTGGCCCAGCGACTTTGGGCGTGGCTTTCCCTGGTCTGGGCCGCAGGGCCCGAAGGGGCTCCGTGGGCTCCAGAGGGGTGGTGGTCCAGGCCTCTGCCGGCGCTGACCAGCTTCACCCCCTCCAGGGCTTTTTTGGGTCCTTTAGTCCGAGCTCCACCTGCGGGTATTTCGGGCTCCCAGTGGCGCCTTGGTCACATCCCCACCCACACCCCCAATCCCAGGTCAGGTCGCAGTCCATTGCGAGGGACTGGCTTATGTTGCTGTGCGTCAAGATTCCGCCCTTTCTGTCCCCTCCTTTTCTTTTTAGGGTTTGGGGTAGGACTTTGAAATTAGGGAAGAGGGTGAGGGGTCTCCCCATCGGAGAGGGGAGATGGGAACAGGGCCTTATGGAAGGAGGTGACTGCCCCGTGGGGTTCAAGGGAAAAGGGAGGGTAATGGGCAGGAATGGTCCAGGAAGTTGTTGGGAACAGAAAGGAGAAGGAAGCGTTAGAAGATGTGGCGGGGAGGGAGAAAGCATGGGAGTCCTAGAGGATGGACAGTTCGTTCACTCATTCACTGAGCATTAATTAACCTTCCACTGTGTGCAGAAGCAGTGGTAAATGGAAGACATAGTTTTTGATCTACGGTGGAGCTCCCAAGTTAAGAAGCACAGACCCGCAAGAAAGCAGGGAGTTTTACTTTGGTGTGATAAATGCTGTTAGGGCAAGTACATGATCCATTGGGATTATTGGGGAGGGTCTCCCATTCCAGACTGGGGGCATTGGCAAAGACCTCTCAGATCAAGGGAGCAATGTGTCAGCCGTTACCTGAAGGATGAGTAGGAATTAACCAGGTCAGGAGTGGGTGAAAAATATTCCAGGTCGTCATTTCTCTTTAGACATCAGGCTGCCTCTTCCCAGCAGCCATGTGTGCTTGGTCTTTATGGTTTATACTCTTGATGGATCTGTGGGGAAAATAACATTAGTTGGAGAGTCAGAAGAGCAGGATTTATATCTGGGCAATTCACTTCACCCTGCTGAACGTTTTTCCTCTCTGTGAAATGGGTATTCCACCTGTAACCCTTCCTACCTCACAGGTTTATTATAGGCACCACATAGACTAATGTAAGGAGAAGTGTATTGGGGATTGGAAGTGCAATGCAAATGTCAGGAATTATTATGGTTGCAGGATGCAGACATCAGAGCGTGAGGGGAGTGGGCCAGAGGTGAGCCCCAGCGTGATGCCTGAGGTTCCCCTGGAGTCTCCACCTGCCCCTACCAAGTCCCCGGCATTTGATCTTTTCAACTTGGTTCTGTCCTACAAGAGGCTGGAGATCTACCTGGAACCCCTGAAGGATGCAGGTGACGGTGTCCGGTACTTGCTCAGGTAACAGACTGTAGAGTTGCTCTGACCAGCTAGACCTTTTGCTTTTCTGCTCCATAGTTGTGCTGGCCACTTAGGCAGTTGCTGGGCTGTCCTTTCTGCCCTTGTGAGGAGTGGTTCTGGGAGGTCCATTGGTTCCCTGGGCTTATTCCAGACCTACCCCAGGAGAGGCAGGCCCTGGGAACCAGATGGTCTTTCACCAGAGTTTCTTCTTTGTCATTCAATAAGCTCATACATACCTCAGGACTGCTAATTAGCCTTGAACATCGGGCCTTCTAAATCTTAAAGTTTTTTTTTTTTCCTTTTCTATCAGTATTAGCATAATTAATATTAAAATTAGGATGTAAAGTTGAACATAAGTTAAATACAAGTACCTGTGAATAAGCAGGTACCCTTTTCACTAATCTTTTAGGATTACGGAGCTCAAAATTTTTTGTTCTTATTTTGCTTTGGTTTTCATCCTCCATATAATTTCTTTTTTCCCTTTTCAGCTCACTTTATTTCTTATCTTAAAGAATTTTAAGGACAGATATATGCTGTTTCACTCCCTAAATATTTCAGTTTATTTCTAAATAATAAGGACTTTTTTTTAATGAGAAAAAGCAACATCACACCTAACAAAGTTAACAATAATTTCTTTTTTTTTTTTTTTTAAAGATTTTATTTATTTATTTGAGCCAGAGAGAATGAGAGAGAGAGAGAGAGCACATGAGAGGGGGGAGGGTCAGAGGGAGAAGCAGGCTCCCTGCCGAGCAGGGAGCCTGATGCGGGACTCGATCCAGGGACTCCAGGATCATGACCTGAGCCGAAGGCAGTCGCTTAACCAACTGAGCCACCCAGGCGCCCAACAATAATTTCTTGATATCATCTTATACCCAGTTCATATTCAGATTTCCCCAGTTGTCCCAAGAATGTCATGTTTTGGTCAAATCAGATTGCAATCCAGGACTGTGCATTCTATGTGGTCATAATGTCCCTTGAGTCTTCTCAATCTAAAATAGTTTCTTTTTCATGATACTGACTTGCGGGAGACAGAGCTGACGGTCCTGGAGAATTTCCTACTTAGATTTGTCTGGTTGCTTCCTCATGGTGCAAATTGGAAGTTAGATTTAAAGGTTGGATCATATTCAAGTGAAACTCCCTCCCCCATAAAGGTCATGTGTTCCTAATATTGGGAGCCACATAAAACCTGGTTGTCCTACAGAGCAGACATTCATAACCTGGAGCTTGTGAGTGGGGCTTGAGGGCTCACTGAACCTCCTGAGACTACACGTAAAACTTTGTATGTACACACATGTGTATTTCTAAGGGAGAAGCTTCTAGTTTTCATCAGATTCTCATAAAACTTTCCAATCCTCTGAGAGAGGCAGGAGGCAGGGTGAGTGGAGTTGGGTTAACCTGGGTTAACCTTGGGTTAAGAGTGCTATTGAATATTCATTCTTACCTCAGTCTGGAAATAGTGGGAGGTTTATTATTTACTCCCTGAACAAGGCCTTAAATTTTTCTTGTTCACCTCAGAACCCCTTTAATTTATGGCATCAGCCCTAGAAGTGAGCGAGTTTGTATTCCATAGTAGTGTTCTCTACCATTAGATCACTGTCCCCTTGGTGCAAGGGATAGGGGAGATGATGGTATGAGGGGCTTGTTTTATAATCCCACCGTGACCATCCAGCTGAAATGAATTTTAGTCTTCGGGTTTTCTGCTGTGCACACATGCAGGTGTGTGAGTATGTTTGTGTGTTTTACCCTTCTGTGGCAAAGCACAAAAGTTAAATATAGCCTGCCTTTCACCTTTTCCACCACTGGTCTCTTAGCGTTTCTTGGCACTCATATGTTAGGATTTTTCCATTTTATGAAATTAGAAATCTGAGGATGTGGTGGGATTGATTAAAACTGGATGGAGGGGCAGCAGCATTTGGCCTAAAGAGCCTCCAGGAGCTTGTGGTTCTGTGCCACTGGGAGACAGAGCACTGGTCTGTGAAAATGGCTGTCCGATTAGTTTGTGCTTTTGATTGTTCTTTTCTTAGTAAAGAGGATTTGACTTTCAAGAGGGACCTAATCTTGAGCTTTGTCTGTTAGGTCTGAAGCCTAGAGCTGCATTAGATTTTTAAAAGACACCTCTCTTCTGGGATCAGCTACTCTAGTAGGTGGATCTCTATGACCAAAGTGTCAGTAAAGATATGAGAAAGAATGGGGAGGTTTTACAGTGAAAGTGACTTCAGTGGCTCTATGATGTGTTTATTTCTGAAATGGGATTGTCCTGAGACCAGACTTTTTTTTTTTTAAAGATTTAATTTATTTATTTCACAGAGAGACACAGTGAGAGAGGGAACACAAGCAGGGGGAGTGGGAGAGGGAGAAACAGGCTTCCTGCCGAGCAGGGAGCCCGATGCGGGGCTCGATCCCAGGACCCTGGGATCACGACCTGAGCCGAAGGCAGACGCTCAACGACCGAGCCACCCAGGCGCCCCCTTAGACCAGACTTTTAATTTGCTCTTACGCTTATAGCTGCCATTAGCTGGTTCTGAGGCCTAATTAGGGTGGCACAGTGGGGGATGCTGGGTTTTCAGAGAAAGGCAGACAGAGGTCATTTCATTCCCTTACTCATAACTTTCACAAAAAAATGGAAGCAGGGGCACCTGGATGGCTCAGTCAGTTAAGTGTCTGACTCTTGATTTCGGCTCAGGTCATGATCTCAGAGTTGTGAGATCAAGCCCTGTGTCATCTCCATGCTCAGCGGGGCATCTGCTTGAGATTCTCCCTTTCCCTCTCCCTCTGCCCTTCCACTGACCCCCCTCTTCCCCCGCAAAAAAATAAAAGCACATAATTTAGTGAACCTCATTTAGCAGCTGAAAGACCTCAATCACAGCAAAAGAAAATACATTGGGGGGTGCCTGGGTGGCTCAGTCGTTGGGCATCTGCCTTTGGCTCAGGTCATGATTCCGGGGTCCTGGGATCGAGCCCCACATCGGGCTCCCTGCTCAGCGGGAAGCCTGCTTCTCCCTCTCCCACTCCCCCTGCTCGTGTTCCCTCTCTTGCTGTCTCTCTCTCTATCAAATAAATAATAAAATAAAATCTTAAAAAAAAATACATTGAAGTTCTGAATACATTGCTTGCCAGCAGCTTACCTGTTTTCCTCTTTGACTCTTCCTCAGTTGGCTGACCTTATAGATGCTATACTGCTGTTTATTTTTATTTATTTATTTATTTTTAAAGATTTTATTTATTTGACAGAGCGAGAGACAACAAGAGAGGGAACACAAGCAGGGGGAGTGGGAGAGGGAGAAGCAGACTTCCTGCTGAGCAGGGAGCCCGACGCGGGGCTTGATCCCAGGACCCTGGGTTCATGACCTGAGCTGAAAGTAGACGCTTAACGACTGAGCCACCCAGGCGCCCCTACACTGCTGTTTAGACTATAGGCGTCCATGCCTTTGTTGTTACATCTGTGCTCCTTTTCCCCTATTAAATATCCTTTATCAGGGACGAAGCCAGCAGAATTTGATTGTCCTCAGCAACTCAAGTCTCTGGTCTTCTTTCTTTCCTCTTTGGGGCCTCTGCGCTGCTATTTGGTGGTGTTGGTGGGGGCTGGGTCTTCATGTGCTTCCGGCTGTTCAAGTTCACTTAGGGCATGTCTTCTGAAAGAACGCTATACTCCAGTTTCAATTTCTTTTTTGATATATTAAAACAAAATCGGGGCGCCTGGGTGGCTCAGTTGGTTAAGCGACTGCCTTCGGCTCAGGTCATGATCCTGGAGTCCCGGGATCGAGTCCCACATCGGGCTTCCTGCTCAGCAAGGAGTCTGCTTCTCCCTCTGACCCTCCTCTCTCTCATGCTCTCTGTCTCTCATTCTCTCTCTCTCAAATAAAATCTTGAAAAAAAAAAAAAAACACACAAAATCTTCATTATTTTTTCTCCTTTTGGATTAATGTATGTTAAAATCTCAAAATTTCAGAAATCAGAGAAAGTCACAAATGTGGTCACAGAAATCCTTCACGTTTTGTTCTCTTGATTTTTGTATTAGATGGATCTTGCACAGTGAGTATATGTTCCTGTGAAATTGTAAAAAAAAGAATAAGGGAAAATTTTAAAGAAGAAAGTTCGTCATTGTCACCTCTTAAAGAGACCAGAACCTTACAAAACACGGTTAAACAGTATTAACTGGGTTTCTTAACAGATATTTTATAAATTCTTCTCCTTCTGGGAGAAAGTTCCATAGGTCTAATTCTGAGAGGATACCTTTCCTTATCCCAGGGCCTAATGTGTGACCTTAACTCCTCTCCCAGTTGCCTGTCTACGTGAGAGGCCCACTTTTCATTTCTCTTTGACACTCTGAGCTCCAGGCCCCCTCCTCCTGCTCCTGGTTTTGATGACCCACCTGTGATGGTTGTCTCCTCCCCCCACCCCAACTGGAGGAGTGGCCATCTTTAGTGACCAGGACTTTCTTGTGTTGTAGGTGGCAGATGCCTTTGTGTTCCTTGCTGACCTGCCTGGGCCTCAACATCTTGTTCCTCACTTTGAATGAGGGTAAGAACTGATTCCAGGGGCAGGGGGTTTTTGTGAATGGATGTGGGAAGGAATTCCCAGAAGTGGCCACTTGTCTTGCCATGGAGTTGGCCTCCATGTCTGCTTGATGTCAGAAAACCGGCTCTGGAGAGAGACACTCTGGGCTAGAATCCTGGCTGGGTTGTTGAGGTGGCAGGTTCTTTAACCTGTTTGTTAAGGCCTAATTTTCCTCATCTCTAAAGGGAGGATAATAATAGTGCTCTCCTGAGAGGGTAGTTGTGAGGAACGAGGTAGCCTGTATATAACATTTAGCATGGTGCCTGACATAGAGTAAGCAGCCAATGTATTGTAGCTATTATTATTGTTTCCTTCTTTTTTTTTTTTTAAAGATTTTATTTATTTATTTGAGAGAATGAGAGAGAGAGCACATGAGAGGGGGGAGGGTCAGAGGGAGAAGCAGACTCCCTGCCGAGCAGGGATTATTGTTTCCTTCTTGACTGAATACTGGTGTTGTGACCTTTTTCCATTTTGATTTCCAAGCTGATTCTGGGGTCAGTGGGGGCATGACATGGGGTGAAGGTGCCAGGAAGGTGAATGGTTAAGAGATTTTTGCCACATACGTTGATTTTCTCTGGCTCAGCAGGTGAGCCTGGAGGGAGCTGCTGGGCAGTCACCAGCTGTGAGGGGTCTGTGGCATGAAGCCTTTGAGGTAGATGTGTGGACAGGTGGGTGGCTCTAGAGATCTTGGGTAGTGATGTCTCCTGGGGACCTTTTGTGACAAGATATACCAGGACCCAGCCCTTTTCCTGTTTGAACTGACAGGTGGCTACAGAAAAAGCTGAACCCCTGGGGGGAGATGTGTGAAAGGCCTGAGACAGAATGTTCTGAGGAGCGGGGTCCTTTATTCATGTATTCATTCTTCTATCAAACTTGCATTTCTCAAGTGTCTCCTTTATTTCCTACACAGATACGGATTCAGTGGGTTGAAAATAAACCCGGTTTTCACATAAGACCTCATTTTCTGTTTCTCCTATGACAGATATTTAACTAGCATTTATTCTGTGCCCAGTGCTCTGTTAGCTTGCTCTGGGGGTACCCTGCTACCTGGAAGAAGATCCTTTGGATTTTCTCTCAGCCTCCCCATTTCTCAGTTCACAGTGGTCTGTCTGTGGTATTCTAAAAGCCAAAGGAAAGGCTTCCAGTCTGCTCCGGTGGCCCAGAGGTCAGAGTGTCAGTCACTCCTAGTGGCCAGACTCCAGGCACGAGCCACCTACTGTGTGCTAGCATAGGTTTGTTAATATTTAAAAAAAAATGGGTCTGTGGCTATAGTAGTGACCAAACGGATAAAGTCCCAGCCTTCAAGAGCCTATGTTTGTAGAGGAGACAACAACTATGCCTGTAATCAGTCATGTGGTGATAAATTCTGTGAGGAGAAAATAAAGCTGAGTTAAAGGGTTGGAGAGTGAGCAGGGCAGATACTCTTTCACCCGAGGTGATCAGGGAAGGCCTTTTGGACAGAGCCCTGGAGGAGGTGAGGGAACGAGCATGTGGGCATCTGGTGGGCAGAGGCTCCTGGTCCTTGCACCTCATTTACCTGCCGTGTTATTGATCCCATAGGTGCATGGTACTCGGTGGGTGCCCTGATGATTTCAGTGCCTGCCCTTCTGGGCTACCTTCAGGAGGTTTGCCGGCCACGGCTGCCTGAGTCTGAGTTGATGCGGAGGAAGTATCACAGCGTGAGGCAGGAGGACCTCCAGAAAGTTCACCTGTCTCGCCCCGAGGCTGTGGCTGAGGTGAAGAGCTTGTGAGTATGGAAGGGGCTGGGGATATGGGACATGGTCACAGTAATAGTGGCCACCACACTGAGTGCTTGCTTTGGGTGAGGCGTTGTATAAGGGAAACCACATGTTCTTTCCTTTGATCTTTTGAACAGCTCTGGGAGGTAGCTACTGTTATTATTCTCCGTTTATGGATGAAGATAAAGGCTTACACAAGGAAAAGGTGACCAAGCTGGGATAAGAATCCAGATCTAGCTGATTTCACAACTTGTGCTCTTTCCACTAGAGAGACAGTTTAGGATCTTGACTGAGTGCTTGCACACGTGAGCCACAGCCAGGGTTCAAATCCCAGCCCTCCATTTACTTGCTCTGTGGCATTGGGTGGGTTGCTCAGTCTCCCTGTGCCTCAGGTTCCTCACCTGTTAAATGGCATAATAGTAGACTTACCTCATAGGTGGTTGTGAAGACTGAATGAGTGTCTCGTACCCAGGAAGTGTTCAGTAAAGGTTAGTCACCATCACTACACTATCGAGAAGCTTCCTAAGTGTGACAGAGCTGGTACTTCCGAAGAGCCATATTAAGACCGTTGAATAACATTAACCATAGCATCTGCAAAGCTTCAAAAAAAAGTTACAAATGGAGGCCTGGGCCTGGCCCCTGTCTGAGTCAGTTTTCTGTAGTGGGGTCTAGGTATCCCCCACCTTTTTTAAATGACTTTAAACTCAAATGGGAGTTGCAAGAATAATACAGAGGAACTCCCATAGGCCCTTTACCCAGCTAGAAAAATTATTAACATTTGCCACATTGGCTTCATCTGTTGCTCTTCACTTGCATGTTACTTTTTTTCTTCCTGAACCACTTGAAAGTAAGTTGCAAGCATCATGCATTTTTACCCCAAATACTTCTTTCCTAAGAACAAGGACGTTCTCTTATATATTCATAATCGTATAATCAAAATTAGAAAATTTTACATGGCTAACATTAGCATTTCTGAAGTTATCTAATATATAGTTCATAATCAAATTTTACCAGTGGTATTAATAAGGTCTTTATATAAATTTCCCCTCCTCCAGAATCCAGTCCCGAGTCATACGTTACATTTAGTTTTTTATGTCTTCTTAGTCTCCTGTAACCTGGAATACTTCCTTAGTCTTTGTTTCTCATGACCTTGACACTTTTAAATAAGATGAGCTTATTATTTGTAGAATTTCCCTCAATTTGGGGTTGTTTGGCTCCTTATGATTAGATTGCATTTTTCCAGGAATATGACAAGCAATGTGTTGTTGTTAGTATATCATATCAGGAGGTACATCATGTCAGTCCCATTAGGGGAGATTCTAACTTTGATCGTTTGGTTAAGGTTTCTCTACTATAAAATGACCATTGCTGGGTCTTATCTTTATCACTTTATTACTGTGATAGTTGTGAAGGTGATTTTCTAATTGGCATTGTTAGCTAGCATCTGCTTTAAGAAAGAGCTCTTCCACTTGGGCGCCTGGGTGGCTCAGTTGGTTAAGCGACTGCCTTCGGCTCAGGTCATGGTCCTGGAGTCCCGGGATCGAGTCCCGCATCGGGCTCCCTGCTCGGCAGGGAGCCTGCTTCTCCCTCTGACCGTCCCCCCTCTCATGTGCTCTCTGTCTCTCTCATTCTCTCTGTCTCAAATAAACAAACAAAATCTTAAAAAAAAAAAAAAATATTAAAAAAAAAATAAAGAGCTCTTCCATCTTATCAGTATGAACTCAAGATTCTTAATTTTATTTAATGGGTTGTAATCCATTACTGTCATTATTTTGATCTCATTGTCCTAGGTTTGGCAGTAGGAGCTCTTTTGAACTGGCTCCTGTGTTCTTTTGATATGTCCCCATTATTTTTTTTTTAAGATTTGTTTATTTATTAGTGTGTGAGCGCATGCGCATGGGGGTGGGAGGGTGGGGGTGGAGGGGCAGAGGGAGAGAGAGAGTCTTAAGCAGACTTCCCACTGAGCACGGAGCCTGATGTGGGGCTTGATCCCACAACCCCGAGATCATGACCTGAGCCAAAATCAAGAGTTGGATGCTCAACTGACTGAGCCGCCCATCATTTCTGAGTGCATATGATATTCAGATTCATCTTATGCTTGCACTGTTCCTGCTCTGGAATCAGCCATTTCTCCATGGAGCCTTTCAGAAACCAAGATCTGGGTGCAGCATGCATTCATTTCTTCCGGGGGTGCATCTATTAAAAAATACTCTCCAAGTGAGTCTGCCTTACACCCCAGGTGAAGACACAGTGATCTCTATGCTGCCATTTATCCTACAGCTGCAGTGTGTCTGTGAGGGGGGCTACCCTGCTCCTCATTTTACCTTGGCCCTGGGAAAGTTCAGCAGCTGGCCCGACATCAACAGCTAGGAAGAGACCCAGGCGGGAACATTTGTCCTTTGTGCATCTCTGTAGGGGTTCTGAAAGGGGGACTGAAATGTATGCAGGTTCTCCTGAGCTCTCTGGCCCCTCCCATGGGTTCGAAGAGACCAGCTGTCCCTGGCTAGCTGTGCCCATGAAGTCCTAGGCTCTGTGGCCCCAAGCTCTGGCAGGCCCGTGGGTGTGCGGCTCACGGAAGGCCCCCCACCATGCCCACAGCCTGATCCAGCTGGAGGCCTTCCTGAGCTGCCTGTGCCGCACCTGTGAAGCTGTCTACCGCGTGCTGCGTTGGGAGAACCCCGCCACATCCTCGCAGTGAGTGGCCCCTGGTCTCCCCACCGCTGCCCTGCAGGGCTTTGCTCAGGGGAGGAGAGCCTCTGAGGCTCTTGTGTGCAGACCTGCACGTGAACTTGTGGGCTGGGATGTATGGCTTTTGTTTAGACACCTTTTAGGTGTAGCAACAATATTTTAATAGTAGAAACATAACTCACCATGTAATCTCTCACCCACTTGTTTGATTAGCAGATGTCGTGTTAATATTAAGTGTGCCCGTTGCCATGTGGCTATGCTCCAGAGTGATTTCCTTCTAATCGCAGGAATTTCTGATGCTGCGATTCCTCTCTTTCGATGCAGGTTCTATGGGGCTCTTCTGGGCATGGTTTGCGTGCTGTATCTGCTGCCCCTGTGCTGGGTCCTTGCCCTTTTAAACAGCACGCTCTTTCTGGGGAATGTGGAGTTCTTCCGAGGTAAGCCGCGGACAGCTCGGCAGAGATGGGGCCGAGGCTCTGGGGGCTAAGTGAGGCTCCCCCGATTGTCTGTCTCTACAGCTTATCATCCGTTTGCTGTGCCTTCCACAAGGGGGCAGCACCACACCAGGGTAGTTTCTGGGAGGGCTCCTGGGCTCTGCATCTGACGGCAGGGGGGATCCAGGGAAGGCTGCTACTGTCGGGGTCCCTTTCCCTTCCCGAGGCAGGTGAATCCCTGCTTATGTGATGTGGCTTCTGGGAGATGAGGGAGGGATGTTTTCCCAGTGCTGCCACCCGCCTCCTGGGACGCAGCCACCTGGAGTAGCTGCTACTTCTCTGTGTGATCCCGGAGTTCTCATTTGCCGTCTAGCTTCTAAAGCCGTGAGGCAATCTGGAGAGGCCCTGAGCCACAGAAACCTGGGCTTCTACATATGTTTGGGTGATTGCTATATTTGTTTTCTTCCCTGTAGTTGGATAGTTACAGAAGCTGTAATTCATCGAGCACTTACTACATTTAATCCCTCTATAACAATCCCATGGGGTGGGGGGTAGGATCTCTGTTTTGCTTATGAGGCTTAGGTTAGGTGATCTGTTCAGAGTTAGGAGGGTGACTTTCTTGCAGCAGAGAGTGGGCTGCTGGTGGAAGAGGCCAGCCACCTGTAGAAGGGGGTACCCGCAGAGCACCACTCATTCCATCCTGTTTCTGCCTCCCACTCTGTTCTTGCCCTGGGTAGTGGTGTCTGAGTACAGGGTATGTCTGCAGCGGCGGCTGCAGCCCAAGCAGAAAGACAGCGTCTTTGAGAGCGCACCACCGCTGGAGGCTGCGGGGACATCTGCTCTGCCGGACTGCACGCCCTCACCCACACCCACAGAGGTGAGTGCCCCGCACTGTCAGGGCAGAGCCTCCTGCGGGCAGGTTGGGGGGCCTTCTGGTTCCCAGCTTGTTCATGCCACACAGCTCCTGGCCTCTGTACATTCCTGCTGCTTCCCTGGCCGCCTCTTTTCTGAAACGTTTCATAATAATAATTGTAATGATAACAGCTGCTGTGTGCTTTGTGGAATGCTGACTCCGCTGTTCTAAGTACTTTACAGATATCAACCCTGTGAGGTGTAGGTTGCTTCTGAGAGTGAGAGGGTTCTCTTCTGCAGAGGAGAAGGCTGAGGCACAGAGTTCTTGTGCCGGCGTGGGGGGGCCAGGACCCAGAGCACGCCCTATGGTTCGGGCACCTGGCTGGGCAGCCACCATAGGGCCCTCTGTGCCCTTGGTCCCATTTCCCTGTCTCTGCTGGGTCAGAGGTGCCCTCCTTCCCGTGACTTCTTTCTTGCAGGTGTGCCATCTCCTCTGGGGCAGGAATGGCTGTTTTAGGCAACCTGGACGTTTGCTCCAGGAAGCTGGTGGCCTCTACCTTAGAGGGCAGGGCTGCCCTCACCTCTCCCTCTGTAATAATCTCTCTTCCCAGGACCTCACTCCTGGCAGTGTGGAGGAGGCCGAGGAGGCTGAGCCCGATGAGGAGTTTAAAGATGCGATTGAGGTGGGTGGCCCTTCCCCACCACCCTCTACCGATCAGGCTAGAAGCCTGGTCCGGGAGCTGGGTGGCTTCTCACATCCCAAGTCTAGGTTTTTCAGTCCTCTTTATCCAAATGAGCAGTCAGAACTTGTGAGCTAGAGCTCACTGGATGAAAGGGTGCCTCTGAACTTCTGCCCATTCTGTGCCTGACTTCATCTGTCATGCATGCTCAGGGGTGGGATGGCTCTGGAAGCCTCTGGGAAGCACCCTGTGTTGGGGGGTGGATCATTTACCACCTAGGCTGGAGACTCTAGGCTTGGTGCCTTGGATGTGGGGCAGGCAGATTTGGGGGAGGGCACTGTTCCGGGTCTCTCGCTGCTCTTACGCAGAATGAGGTTTGAAAGATGTCTCTTTGGGGGGCAGGGGGGGGAAGCTGGAGAAAGTGGTTGTAGGCCAAGGACTAGGTCAAAGAGTCCTCCTGATTTTAAGACAGTGATTCAAACTGGTAGTTTACAGAAGCATTTTATCTGGCATCCAAGACTTAAGAACATTTACAAATGGAGAGATTTCAATGACAAGCCTGGATTTTCAGTTTCTCTGAAAAAGCAGCTCTGGTAGCCCCAAGTGTGCGGTGGTCAGTGTAGCTGAGGAGTGACTGTCCCCTTTAGAAAAGTCACCTAGTCCCCACCCCTGCCTCCACCCTCCTTGCCCCTGGTCACTGAGTCCTAGTGTGGTTGCTGTTGTCACAGCTGTGCTGTTGCATTTCCATATGGCAGGAAGTCATTTCTCCGTCTCTTTGTAAAGGGGGACATTGAGGTATAAGAAAAGGGCCTTGTGCATTGCCTGTGATTTACCCTAGCCCATTTCACTCTCACCTCAGCCTCATATACGTCAGCATTTACATTTTTAACTGCTTAAAGATTTCTCCCAGACTTGAATATACGACTGCAGGCTGTGCATCTTGGTGCTGGTGGTGTAGGGAGTGTACACACCAGGCTTTCGGGCTCTTCAGTTCCTAACCCACAGTAGTGACCACATTGTACATCTTGGCCTAGTTCACACTTAACGTCGGTAAAATGTGTAAAACTTAAATGAAGCAAAAGTTTTCTGAAAATACATTCTAAGGGATATTTTCTGTTCTCTTCTAATGAAGTAATGAGCAACTTTTAATGCATTATTTCACCCAGTTTGAGAAACCGTAGTACCCAGCTTCTCTCAAGCCGATTTGACGCTGGGCTCTTTTTCTGGGGCCTCTGTGAACGTCACCCTCTGTGGCGTGCTCAGGCAGAACTCAGAGTGGCGCTTCCGTGTTTCCTTTTGCCTGGGGCTCTTCCTCTCAGCGGCGTCCTTCTTGCTATCTCTCTCTGTTTTCTCTTCTCTCCTTCTCCCGCGCACCTTGGGAGGCAGGAGACACACTTGGTGGTGCTGGTAAGTAGGAGCCTTGGGGAGGCAGGCAGGGGCCGGGCAGGGGGAGGGTGACTGAGCTGGCTGTCCCCGTGCCTCGTGGGGTCGGCCGTGCTGGGGGCCTCTGCACGTGGCTCCTGGAGCCCTGCTACGAGGTGGGCGGGATTGGAAGGAGCTGTTCCCACAGGAGGATGATGAAGGTGCCCCGTGCCCAGCAGAAGATGAACTGGTTCTGCAGGACAACGGGTTCCTGAGCAAGAATGAGGTGCTGCGTAGCAAGGTGTCACGGCTCACAGAGCGGCTCCGCAAACGCTACCCTACCAACAACTTTGGTACGGCCAGGGCTGAGGAATGGGGCGGTGTGGGCACCATGGGGCCAGAGTTTCGGAATTGTGGCTACTGGTTTGTGATGAGAGCAAGGAGTAAAGCTATGTCTACGGGCCCCGGGGAAGGTAGTGGACACACAATGGGACTGCCAAGGGAGTGAGTGTGGGTTCCTTCTTGAACATTAACTTGCGGGAAGTTGAGGCACTCTGTTCTAGAAACGCCACTTCAGGACTATAGAGAGATGTAATCCTGAGGCAGAGGCTCAGAAGGCAATGTGGCATGATGGCTGAGAACAGAATGTAGCGTCTGACTGCCTGGTGTAAATCCCAACTTTGCTCAAGGTGTCCTTGAGCAAATGATGTAACCTCTCTGTGCCTCAGTTTCCCTTTCTAAAAAAGGGCAGTAATAACAGTTCTTACCTCACAGGGTTCTTAGAGGTCTCTAACGAGGTGATGTTTATTAAGTGGTAGCACAGTGCTGGCTGGGTCACAGTAAGTGCTTAATAAGGGGTGCTGTTAACATGAGGGGTCCTGGTCCATCCTGCAGGTGCCTAGCAGCTTGTCTGGATCTTCCCCACTCAGGTTGAAACAAGTTGAAGCAAAAAGTATCTTCCTCTGCACATGATAGAACCCTGAGGTCCCTTCTCCTCAGCCAAGTTCATGGACTGGCTAGTCCTTATTTTCCTGGGGGGGGTGGGGGGGGGGGTGGATCAAGGAAGGCAGCTTTGGAGAAGGGTAGACTTGACTGTTGGCACGGTGGGAAACCTGTCTCAGACCAGGAGAACAGTTGCTGAGCCAGACAGAGTTCTGGCTGAAGAGGGCAAGTGACTTGGGGGTCATGCTGGTTTTGAGGAAGAGCCTTGTTTCTGCTTGGAGTCAGCTGCTAGGAGGAGGAGGTGGCTACACTGTGTGTTCTGGTGGGAGTGAGTTCTAGGCTCTGCACCCTGGGAGAAGCCCTGGTTCGTTTGAGGCATTTGACCCAGGGCATCCAGGGGCCTGCCTTCCTGCCCCTGTAGCACCCAGGGCAGTTGTTTTTCAGGATTCGAGGTCCTGGACATGCTGTTTCTTTCTGCTCTGTGAGTATGCCCCAGTCATTTCGAGTTCCCTTTTATTTGTGATGATCACTGACTTTTCTGGGGCACTGTGTTCAGTACACTTGCATGTACACGGTCTCATCTAGTCCAGATGGTAGGTGTGATAGTGACAGGCAGTTCTTAGGGGCTTAGAAGCAGCTGGGTTCCAGAAGTCCCAAGTGACACTATGTAAGAATTAGTATTCTTGCTCTAGCATGTGATTCATTCGTCAGTATGAATTTTAAGTAAAGGCCCTTAGATGTTCTCATTTGCAGGTGAGTAACCTCAGTTGAGAAAAGTGATTTGCCCCATGTCTTCAGCCATGGTTGAGCTGTGACTCAAGTCCAAGCCATCTGGTCTGGCTCCTCTGTTCTTGTGTTTTTTTCTCACTCAACATGCTCCCTTTTTGCCTTAGTGTCTGAAGTCCTCTGGCTTTATGTCTGTCTTATTTCAGTATTTGGTTTTTGGTTCAGGTAATCCCGGCCGGGATGGTGAAGGCCTTTCAGGTTCACATGAGGCTGGCAAGGGCAGAAAATGCTGCTTTTTTCTAAGCCTCTCTTAATTCCCATTCTTTAAGACTGCTCGCGGTCTTCTCCCTGAGATGTTCTCAAGCTCCTTGCTGTGAGGGCAGGTACAGCAGCTCTGCTCCTGGGTCTGGCTCCCAGGGTGAGGTGAGCAGATTTCGGGGCCACTCCATTCCGGCTGCCCGTGGAGGATGGGGATGCATGGGACAAATGAGGACAGGCTGCTCAGGGGCTTCTGTGTGGCCCCGTTCTGTCCCGGAGGCTCTTTGACCGTTACCCTGGCAGGGCCCATGCAGTCTTAGGCTCTTTCTTGCTCCTGTGGCATCATCACATGATGAGTCAGGCCCTTTGCTAAGGATGGGGGCAGGGAGACTCAGAAGATTTTGGAAGGCAACAGGGCTGCTGTCCTCCATATACCTGTCTTGAGCTGGTGTCAGCATCCTAAGCCCTCCCAGGCCCAGGCTTGTGCTTGGATACATGTTGGTTTCACTAGACCACATGGCTGCCCTGGGATGCTTGGCCCTGACATTCCATCCTGGACTTGGGCCTGAGTGTCAGTCTTTGAGTGGCTCCAATCCCCTGCCCCATGCCCCTTGTCCCCCTTGTTAAGGAGAAGCAGAAGTGGGTTGCTTTTTTTTTTTTTTCTTTTAAAGATTTATTTATTGGGGCGCCTGGGTGGCTCAGTGGGTTAAATGTCTGCCTTCAGCTCAGGTCATGATCTCAGGGTCCTGGGATTGAGCCCTGCATCGGGCACCCTGCTTGGTGGGGAGTCTGCTTCCCCCTCTCCCTCTGCCTACCCCACCCCCACTCATGTTCTCTCACTCTCAAATAAATAAATAAAATCTTAAAAAAAGAAAAAAAAAGATTACTTCTTAGAGAGAGGCTCGATCTCACAACCCATGAGATCATGATCTGAGCCTAAACCAAGATGCTTAACCGCCTGAGCCACCCGGGTGCCCCGAAGTGGGTTGCTTTGCCCACATTCTTAGTGTGGGGGACAAAGTCTTGGAGTAGCGTGGTTGCTGGTTTGGCATCAAGGCGGCAGTACCTGCTATGCTTTTCCCTCTCCTCTGCCAGGGCCCAGGAGCTACCTGGCAGCAGTGGCATTCACCTTACACACCTTGGCCTCAGGCTTCTCCTTGCTCTATCTTGGGCAGGCCTGTCTTTCCTTGAACATAGGGAGTGTCCTGTAACACGGGCTGCAGGGGGTTCTGGAGGAACAGAGGAAGAGACCACATGTAGCTCTGGGCCTTTGTGTGAAGGTGAGGCCCGGGGCTCCGTACCTGGCCACATAGGTGGTTCAAGAGGCCCAACAGTGCTTCCTGAAGCTGCTAATTGCTCTGGCCAGATCCCAGGAGGCCTTTGGGCCCCAAGTTGTAGACACTTACTCCAGTAGCTTTATTATCCACTCTCAAGTGTTTTCAGGACCCAACTCAGCTTCCTTCTGGGCCCGTAGCCCTGGGCTGGGCTCTGTAGCCCCTTTCGGGAGCACCTTCATGCCCACCGTGGACCCCTGGGCTTTTTCCCCTGGCTCAGTGCCCCCTGTTTACATGGAGATTTTTGCCTCCTGGGGATAGCCCTTGGAACCTTCTTTGTTCTCTTCAGGGTTTGCTTTTGTTCCTGGAGCTTGGTGAAGCCATCAGGCACAGTGTGGCCTTTCCTCTCCTCCTCAGGCCTCAGTTTGCCTCTGCCTTTTGGTTTCCTTCATTCACCTGCATGCGCCCCCTTCAGCAGACTGTGTCTTTGCTGCAGTCCACCTTTTCCGTCTGTAATTTTCCTGGGAGCACGGGTGGGTGGTGAGCATAGTAGCTTCTGAAAGAACCGTCAGTTCCCTCCCTCCCTGTCCTTCATCTCTTCTTACAACCCCTCGCCTCCTCCCTTGCATTTGCTAAGCTGCTGTTGACTCCTTCAGCATGGTCCGGAAACTTGATCATCTCGTGTGTGGTGGTTTAGGTGGAGTCTGTCACGGCTCTGCCCTGCTCCGTCCTGCCCACCACTCAGTGTCTGTGCCCCTGCCCTGCATATCTTCTTGGAAGGTGCCTGGTTCTGAGCTCCTCTCCTGGAATCTTCAGATGACAGGAAACAGGAGTCTGGGGTTCTAGGCATTTCTGAATTACCTGTGGGCAGACTATTTGTAAGGAGGCACTTAGGAAAGGGTCGTGGCAGGCAGGTTTCATCTGAGCTCATTGGAGCTGCCTTCTCTGAAGGATGCCTGTTATCAGGTCCCCCCCTAGCATGGTGTGATTTCCAGAGAGCAGATTCTGCTGGATGCTTTTCGGTTTTGGCAGGACCTGCAGGTGGGGCCTCTTAGTCCTGGGAGGGCACACAGACTGGCAGCTGTGTATAGTATGGAGACATGGATTCTCAGGGACCATGGGAATTTTCCTTGTTTTTTTTTTTTTTTTTCCTTAAAGATTTTATTTATCTGAGAGAGAGCGAAAGCAAGAGAGATTACAGAGGGAGTGGGAGAAGCAGACTCCCTACTAAGCAGAGAGCCAGATGCGGGGCTCGATCCCAGGACCCTGAGATCATGACCTGAGCCTAAGGCAGATGTTTAACCGACTGAGCCACCTAGGTGCCCTGGGAATTTCCTTACTAGTTTGAGTCCCCTTCTGTCTCTGGATCTGGACTTTGCTCCCCCCTTTTTTTCCCCCCAAAGATTTTATTTGAGAGCGAGAGCGAGAAAGCATGAGAGATCACGAGCTGGGGGGAGGGGTAGAGGGAGAAGCAGACTCCCCACTGATCAGGGAGCCCTATGTGGGACTCGATCCCAAGACCCTGGGATCATGAGCTGAGCCGAAGGCAGATGCTTAACCGACTGAGCCCCCCAGGCGCCCTGGACTTTGCTCCCTTGCTCACTGCTCCCAGCCATGACTGGGCTGGGCTGGCGTCCTGAGTGGTCCCATAGAAGAGCCAGGAACAGGTGAGAGTTCAGAGCCCTGGGCTAGCTCGAGGCTGAGCTGCTGCCTCTGTTTGTCAGGGAACTGTACGGGCTGCTCGGCCACCTTCTCAGTGCTGAAGAAGAGGGTAAGTCTCCTTGAGGGTGTGTTTGCGGGGACTTGGGATGAGGTGCAGGGCAGTAGCGGGGAGTCATTGGGCCACATTGGGCCTGGGGTCCGAGGTTTGCTCAGGTGAGCGAGGATCTGCTGTCCCTGTGCCCACGCCTTCACTAGCCTTCCCATTGGATGTTGTGTTTACTCCGTCCTGCCCCCACTTGGGCACCTCCCTGTTCCCATGGTAGTCCCAGGTTCCTTGGGTGAGATCAGCTGATGGGAAGGTGGGGGGCTCCCGCTGTGGGCGATGCATCTGATATTGACCATGGCTCTTCGCAGCGGAGCTGCAGTAACTGTGGAAACAGCTTCTGCTCTCGGTGCTGCTCCTTCAAGGTGCCCAAGTCCTCCATGGGGGCCACAGGTGAGTGGTGCAGGCGGCCCGGGGTCAGGGCGTTGGGAGGGCTTGGCTGGTTCCTGCCTCCTCCAAGGGCTGCTGCAGTGTGGGAAGGGAGCAACGGGTCAGTGAGAAGGCAGGGGGACTCGGGATCCTGTCTGGCCTGGAGAAACATCTTCATTGTCCTTTAACAGACAAAACACTGAAGTATTTTAGGCATGCAAAAGAATATATTTAATATATTTGAATTATAAGGCTTAGTAGTGAATATCTGTGGCTTCTTCACTGAAGTTAAAAAACAGAGCATTAGCAGCACCCCAAGGCTCCCAGCACCACCCTGCCTTCCCCAGAGGAAACCACTGTGCTGAATTTTATTCTTTTTCTCATTAACTTGGTAACGCTTTTAACAAAATGAAAAATTTCTTTCCTTCTATAAAACCTGTACATACTCATTGTAAACAACACCAAAGATACAGATAAACAAAGGAAGGGCACCGTGTGCAAGATACATATGTATGCACATGCACGTTCTACAAGTAGTGGGAGCATGTTCTGCACACTGCCTATAATGTGCTGTAATCAGAAATTGAGGCTTTTTTTTTTGTTTTTCTCGTCATGCAAGTAGCATATGCTTATTCTAGAAGATTTGGAGATCATTATATAGAAGGAGGAAGAAAAAAGTAATCCTGTAATCTTACTACCTAGAGATAACCACTGTTAAAACATGTTGGAAAGTTTTCTTCTGGTATTTTACTAAAAAAAATTTTTAGTGGTGTTTTGTTGGTGCCAAAATAATTTCTAATGCAGAGCATCTGGGAGAGGCCTGCTCTTGGTATGGTCACTCCCGAAGTCCCCAGTCCACACGGAAAGAGGAGTCTGAGGGCAGGCTAGGGAGCTGGGTTAGCGAGGATGTGGGCTGGGTGGTGGGTGGCTTGTGTGGGGCTTTGGGGGTCGGGGAGATGGTTGTAGTATTGGGGGCCAAGAACCAAAGGGCATGAGGAAGTGTCTCACCAAGTTCTTCCTCCTTTTCAGCCCCCGAAGCCCAGAGAGAGACTGTATTTGTGTGTGCCTCGTGTAACCAGACCTTGAGCAAGTGAGAAGAGGGGCTGGGGTCCAAAGTGGGCGTCGGTCCTTGGGGCCAGCAGGAGGCCTCACTTTCCTGTCCCTAGCAAATGTGGCCTGAACGCTCGGTAGGCTTCCCCTTCCTATCCTTGCTGTCTCCAGCTGGGGGGGTTCTGGAGCTGCTCCCCTCTCTTGCGGGTGGCTAGTAAGTGGCAGTTCTCAAAACCCAGAGGGAAGAGGAGCCCCTGGAGGGTCTGGCAGGTTTGCCCTCCTCTGCCCTGGGCTGAAATTAGTGGACTCAGAGCTGGGCAGGGAATATAAACTAGAGGGCAGTAGTGAGCTAGGCCTGGTCTCTGTAGGGATCTCTGAGCATCAGGGTGTCTCTCCACACCTCACAATTCTAGGAGACCACAGATCAGAGACTGGGAGAAGAGATTCTTCCTTTGCTGGTTCCTGGGCCAGCCCCTTGGCCTCTGAGAGCCTTCAGAAGGGCTTGGGCATGGCATGACCCAGCTCTGCTGCTTCAGGCATCAGCATCTCATTGTTTCTCCACCAGAGGGTGTGGCCAGAGCTAACAAGACCAAAAGTCCTAGATCAGGGTTGAAGCTTCCATGTTCTCCCAGAGGACGGCGTGTTTAGAAGGGCCTGTCAGAGTCCTTTAGTATTAAATGGAGCAAAACATAGGGAGCCCCAGCAGCTCAAAGGACATCAGGCTCACTTTGCAGAAACTTTGACTTGCAGAATCTCAGCCCACATATTACCCTGGTGACAGCCTCCCTGGGTAGATGCCAGGCATTCAGATCACTCTTACTCCTCCTGTTCAGAGCCACAGGCACCCCTCCTCTGGCCTAGAGCTGTGTTCCCCCTCCCTGGCCCCTTGTCCCATGGAGTGTGAGACAGGCGAGCAGAGTAGAGGTCCTGAAGCCCTTGACCCTTGGGGGCCTGGGAAATGTAGGATCTCTCCGGGCTGGGTCCTAGATTCTGGTGCTCTTCCTCAGCAGGACAGCCTAACTTAAGGGTTAAGGCCATGGAGGTCCCCATCCTCTCTTCAATAATTGTATGTTCATTCTGGACTCTTAGGGCACCAGTGTCTCTTCCTAAGCCTTGAGCGGGCTCAGGCACCCTTTCTCTCCCCTGGAGCTACCCTGCCTTTTTGAAGTATTTATTTATTTATTGCATGGTTCCTGGGAACATGTGGCACAAGGAGTGGGATGGAGACAATGGGGGGCTTCTCCTGCTCCAGGATAATTCCCTGGAGTCATGGGCTGGCGGGGACCCAGGACCCATAGGAGGCTGAGCAGGGATCCGAGGAGGCAGGCTGGGGAGACAAGGCCATCCTGGGCCAGCTTTCTGGGGCTAGTTAGGGCTCAGCAGCCAGGGGCCCGCAACAGGCCAGGGAGGTGCAAGTCCCTGGGGAACCAGGCAGGCCTCGGGCTCCTTTGTTAAGAGATGAGAGTTAAGTACCCTGTGCTTTATTTACACTGGAGAGGAATGAAAAGGATCTCTGTGTATATGGAGAATTGTCAATAAAAAGGCCCTCAAGCTTCTGACCTTTTCGTCCTGGTCCTTGCGCTAACCCTCTCTCTGAGGCTGGAGAGCCAGAGTCACCCTGTGCTGGCTGAGTTTGCAGGCCTGCGCTGTGTCTGCAGGACAGGGCTGGAGGGGGCATGGAGGCTGCTGTCGTCGGCGGGGTGGGGGGGTAGGGTGGGGGGTGGAGAGAGGAAAGCTGTGCCTCGTGCGGGTGGGGCTCAGCGCATGTTTGTCAGATTGACTCGAGACTCCCATCTTGTGACCGAATTGTGAGCAGTTGGGGTTAGGACCAGGACTTGTCAAACACTAAACAATGCAGGCTTTAGAACGGAAGGATTTTAGCTAATCCTTCTTAGAAAGCAAAAAAGGATTGGCCCTCGGGAGGCTGAAGGCAGCTGGAAGAGGATTGGCTGTGAGATGGGACAGATAAGCGGTTCTCTGAAAGCAGGGTTTGTGGGGTGTATACTGGGTGCCAGGCACAGTGGTGAGGGCTTTACACACGTCATTTTATGTAATCCTTATGATGGTCCTCTGAGGTAGGCACTGTTCTCCCCATTTTATAGGTAAGGACATTGAGGCCAAAGGAAGTTGACCAGCGGCAGTGAAAGGTTTGGCATGGCACTTTGCAGACCAGAGCTGGCTATGAGCCGTGTCTTCCAGATGGAGGCCCATGGCAGTGAAGACGGCAGGAGAGACCCTGCGTCAGAGCTGAGGTTAGGTTGCAGCCATGTTCTCATGGCTCCATGCATGCACAGCTCACAGAGGCCATGGCCTGGTCCAGGATGGGATTCTGCCTAGCTCGGGAACTTCCCCTAGTAAGGGGGAGCCCCAGCAGCTCCGAGGGGCCTCGAGAGGCAGGGGAGCAGCCAGGACCTTTTCCTGGCAGTTTTTACAGAAGACTGTGTTCACTTTAAAAAGTAGCAGAGTGGCCTCAGCAGCCGGGGTCCAGAGGAGCAGTAAAGGTGGCGGGGGAGGGGGACAGCAGTGATGGCACAGGCCCAGGGCAGAGGCAGCCGGGGCTGCGCTTGCGCTGTCGTGGGTGGCGTGTGTCATGGGTAGCTCAGCTGGAAGGCTGCTCAGAGATCATCCCGGCCGGCGCCTCACTCCAGGGGGGACACCACATCTGTTTAAAGAGGCGTGTTCCCCACGGCGTGAGAGGATGGGCCTTCCTCAGCAGGAGCGGCCTGTGTTAGCCAGGGAGAGTCTGCGGGCAGTAAGAAGTAGGCAGCGCTGTGGCCGGCCCCACACTTGGCCAACCTCTCCCGTCAGCGTAGCCGCGCTGAAGCGAGTTTCCACAGGGGCATTGCCCCCAGGCCTTTCTGTGCTGCTTTTCTCTGTAAAATGGGAGTAATAGCGCTGTCTCCCTTAGAGGGCTGCCATGAGGAGTAAGCGAGACCATCCACTCGAGGCATGGAGCACGGTGCCTGGAGCACAGGAAGTGCTCCCCAAAGGCCAACCTGTTACTGCCATCCCGGCACTCTTAGGGACAAGACAGCTCTGTCCTGGATGGCTTAGAACAGTGTTTGTTTTTTGTTTGTTGTTTTTTTAAACCAGAGACTCATCTTAGACTATTGCTCAGGAAAGCATCTGAGGCCAAAGTGTAGTTTGAAAAAGCAGAGACGATATTATTTTCGGAAAACAAAAACGATGCGTAGTGTTGGTGAAGTAGTCTGTACCACGCATAGCCTTTGGAACATGGGATTTTGGGGCTTGGGAAACTTGGGTTTTATCATCGGGTCTTGGCTGGGTCTTCCCACCGAAGGGAAGCCAGGGGGCCACCTCCTTGTCCCTTTACATCGTGTGTGAGGGCCTCAGTGAGAGCAGGCCGGGGAGGGACAACTTGCAAGTGCAGGTTGCAGTGGGAAAATGAAGCCACGGCAGTTGGGTTATGTCTTGCAGCTGGCTGGGGTCCACAGTGTGGAGAGGACTGAATGCGAGGTGGCCTGGAGGACAGACTCTTCATAGTAGAATTGGATGCCTGGTTTAAAAGATGCCCCCAGTTTGCTCTCAGGCACCCATTGGGAGGAATAGTAGCCGGGTTTTGCTCCAGCTCTGGTACCCACTGGGGCAGACTTGGGACGGGCAGCCAGCTCCCACAGTCTGGCTTGAGTTGAGGGTTCTGTTGATCTTTTTGAGGTTTGGTAGGGATGGGGAGCAATCTGTGGTGAGCCCTGGCAGACTTTGCACTGGTCCTGGTTTCTGGGGTCTTCAGGATTTGTAGTCGTTGATCTCCTGGCCCTCAGGGCTCAAGCCCAACAAAGCTCCATTTTCATGCCCTGTCTCCATGGAACCTTCGAGGTACCCCTTTTGAGAGGCCATGGCTCCAGCGTCTATCTTATAGCTGGTGGCTGGCTCTAAGACCATGATAACACCTACTTTTGTTTTATTTTATTTCATATCTTGGATGTTATTTTATTTTATTACTTTTTAAAAAAGATTTTGTCAGAAAGAGCATGAGCAGGGAGAGCTGCAGGCAGAGGGAGAAGCAGGCCCCATGCTCAGCAAGGAGCCCAGTGCGGAACTCCATCCCAGGACCCTGGGATCATGACCTGAGCCGAAGGTAGATGCTTAATTGACTGAGCCACTGAGCCACCCAGGCGTCCCAACACCTACATTTATTGAGCACTGTGCCAGGCAACATGCTGAGCGTGTCATTTAAACCTCATGACAATCCCAAAAGCTAGGTTCTGTTATTAACTCCATTTAACTGATGAGTAAAATGAAGGCCTGGAGAGGTTACGTAACATGCCTGAGGTCAGGCAGCTAGTAAGCCATGGAGGCAGGCTGTGAATTGTGCCAGGGGTGCTTGTAGAGGCCTTATCAGAGAAACTTTGGGTGAACATACAATCCTGGCTGTCACCCTCCCCCCTGTTCTGCCTTGCCCCCACTAGCTCCAGGATCTTCTGAGCCACTGAGCTAATAGGAGGGGCCTGCCCATCCCGAGCCCTAGCAAAGTGGGTTCAGCCTCCAGAGGAACAGAGGCAGCCTTGTGGCAGGAGCTCCCCCCACCAGTACCACCTCCCTTGTTTGGGTCTGTTTCAGCACCCTAGAGCAGCACATTCCATTCTCTGGCACAGCTGGGGGTTGGGGATTCCGGATTCCCCAGGCTGCCTGCTTTCTTCAGGGCCCCAGCAGAGCCTGCTGTCTGGGCTGGGGTACTGGGTCCCAGCCACATACATTCCAGCAGCAACCACCCCCCACGTTGGATTTCCCAAGGAGTGAACTTTAGCCAGGATTACAGCCAACTAAACAGTTGTGGGTTGTGAGCTTCCTTTGTGGGGCTCAAGAGCCTGGATGCTGATGGGGCTGAGAGGGGAGGAGGGGGTCAGGGGTGGGCTGCTTTGGGGCAGGAGAAAAGCCGCATTCTGAGGTTGGCTCCCCTGCTGCTGACAGGGCCCTTGGTGTGGGCTCTGAGCAGGGCTCCCAGAATTCTTCCTGCGAGGCAGGGTGGCAGATAGTCTGTCTCCCTCCGCCATCTTGGCTTTGTCCCCTGCAGGCAGTAGTATAGTGGTTAAGAGCCCGGGGTCAAATTCTGGTACCACTCTTACGTACAAGCTGTGTGTCCTTCAATAAGCTCATTAACCTCTCTGAACCTCAGCCTCCTCATCGTTAAAAAGGGCTGTTGGCAGGCTTAAATTAGAATACCAGAGTGAGGGGCGCCTGGGTAGCTCAGTTGGTTGAGTATCCAGCTCAGGTCATGATCTCAGGGTCGTGAGATTGAGCCCCACATCGGGCTCTACACTCAGCACAGGGTCTGCTTGAGGATTCTCTCTCCCTCTGCCCCTCCCCTCTCATATGGGTGTGCTTGCTCACTCTCTACCCCCCCCCCCAGTAAAATAAATAAACAAAATCTTTAAAAAGAAAAAAATAAGAATACTAGCCAGAGTGCTTGGAGTAGTGCCTGCCACCCAGCATGAGCTTGATATTTATTCTAGTATTATATGTCTTCTCCTCTCTGTTAGCTTACATACTCTCCGGGGGTGTATTTTCTGAAGTAAAATGCTAAATGTAGGTTCTATCTTGAAAGTAACAACTCTGGGTTTTAGGTGAGATGTTCCTGTCTCTTCCCTACCTTCCTGCCAGTAGCGTTTCTTAGTTAACAAATCAGTTAGGAATGTACTGTTATGTGCAAGGCACCATGCTAGCCAGGTTAAGGCCTTAGGTTAGTAAAAATACTCATTACCATTTAATGAATATCTTCTAAATGCTGGGCACTGGTTCCAGGAACGTTTCATATGTTTCCCCACTGAACACTCAGCCACCCTGTGAAATAGACATTGTTACTCCATTTTATAGTTGGGCAGTGTTCCCAGTGTCACATGGTCACTAAGTCACAGTATTGGAACTCAAAACTGGGCTCTACTACCTCTTTTCACCTGATCCTGAGTATTTTTGTTTAAGATTTATTTATTTTTTAGATTGGGGGAGGGACAGAGACGGAGGGAGAGAAGCAGACTCCCAGCTGGGCGTGGAGCCCTATGCGGGGCTCAGTCTCATGACCATGAAATCATGAACTGAGCCGAAATGAAGAGTCAGATGCTTAACTGACTGAGCCACCCAGGCACCCCCTGATCTTGAGTATTTAGCAGCCCGCCCCAGATCTTTTCTGTTCTTTATCAGAACTCTGATTTTGTACCCAACTGAAACACCTGACTTCCTCTGCTCCCTTGCAACTAGGAGTGGCCATGTGACTTCGTTCTGGCCGGTGAGCTAAAAGTGGAAATCTACCAGGTGGGACTTTGTTGGGAAATTACTGTTTTCCTGATCAAAAGGGCCAGAGGCAGCTGACACGCTGTTTTTGCTCTCCTTCCCTGCCCTGCTGCCTGGACTGTGGTTAGAAGTTTGGAGGAGGGCGCACTGTAACCACGAGAACAGAAGCCACCCCCTGGTAGAGCTGGAAGACAGAATGAGTCTGGGACTTGGACCTCGTGCCTGGCTGTCTCCAGACCTCTGGTGTGGAGAAGCCCCACTGTTTCTTGGGGTTTCTGTCAGATGCATCGTTCCCCAAATGCTCGCTGGGCAGCACCAGCTGTCTGTCTCCAGACTGGCTGGGAGGGAGGGAGCGTGTTGTGACCGAAGGAAATGAAAGGTGGGCTCAGGCCTTGTGGGGGCTCCCCTGGTTTTGGGGAGGATTCTTCTTGGTCCCAGGAAGAGACTGCTAGGGGGATCTGACAGCAGATGTTGGGGACAGAGCCGACATATAGAGCAGAGCTTGACCCCTGTGTCGAAGGTGGCTGAGGACTGTCTTACTGGGGCTTCCCGGGATGCGCGAGGGGAGTCTCTCTCCCGCCTGCTCCATCTCCCTGGCTGCCAGCACCTGACAGAGGTCAGTATTGTGCTTCTGCCAGAAGTAGCTGGAGTCCTGTGTGTTCAGTGGAAAAATAATCCCTGGTCCTGGTTGACCATAGAAGTGTCCGTAAATATTTGGTTGGGGTAGGAGGCTGGGAGACAAGGGGCAGATTCAGGGAGCAGGTGGGCTGGGCAGGCTTTGGGTGAGGGTGGGCGGCGGTGGCTCCCTCAGAGTTGAGGAGAAACAAGCAGGCCTCTGCTGCTCCTGACCTGTGGTGAGGCCACCTGCGTGCCCAGGGAGGTGATTTATGGGCAGGCTGTCAGACCACCTGTTAGCTCGCACTGGCCCCAAAGCAGAATTTGGGCCCTTTGGCCTTTCTTGATTTTCTGTGGCAGCGTGCTTCTCGGAGAGCCCTGGAAGCCAAGTCCTCACAAGAGAACGTGGCTGCATTGTCTTGGAGGAACAGGAAGCCTTGACTGGACTTGGCAGCTGGACCCTCGCTGGTGAGGAAAGCTGCTCTGGGGGTGTCCCCAGACCCCTGCTCTGGGTACATCTGCCCTGTCCCTCAGCATCTGCTGACAAACCCCCGGGTCTCCTTCCTGGCACCACCCCTTCCAAATGCTGGACATTTGAGTGGCAGGAACCTGTTGCCTCCATTTCAGGCCTTCTCCCCTCCCTGCCCCATTCAGCTCCAGGTAGCAGCACCATCTGCTCTGAGCTCGCTGAAGAAGCCCTCAGTTACAATAGCTGCTTCCTTCCCGGTATGCAGGACCAAGACCCTTCCAGCCTGAGGTCATCTCAGCCCCTCACCCTTCTGCCTCAGCTGTTGGCTTATCTAGATCGAGGTTTTCTTTCCTTTTTTTTTTAAGATTTTATTTATTTATTTGGGAGAAAGTGAGTGAGAGCACAAGCCAGGGTGGGGTGGGGAGGCAGAGGGAGAGAGAGAAGCAGACTACCTGCCAAACCAAGCAGAGAGCCAGATGTGGGGCTCGATCCCAGGACCCTGGGATCAGGACCCGAGCAGAAGGCAGCCGCTTAACCGACTGAGCCACCCAGGTGCCCCTAGATCGAGGTTTTCAACCCAGGCTGCATACCACCCCAGGGAACATCTAGAAGATTCAGATTTCTGAGCCCCCTCCAGAGATTCCAATTTAATTGGTGTAGAGTGGGGCCCCTATTTTGGAAAAGCTCTGTAGATGATTTGAAGTTCTATGTGTTAAAATGCGGTTTCTGATACAGTAGGCCTAGTATGTGTTTCTGACCGGCTCCTGGGGGTGCTGCTCCTCTGGCCCCTGTGGCACAGGTCGACCCCATCCTTCCCTGCAGGTCGGGACCAGTGCCCAGGGCGGTCTGAGTGCCAAAGGGGTAGGAGTTGACACGTTTAGGCCCTTGGCTCTTCAGAGTAGTTCCCTGTGGCCCAGGCTTCTTGGGATCCGAGGAGCATGCAGTGTCAGGGACATGCTGCAGGACTGTGGGAGCCTTCTGACTGTGGGAGAAGGCTGGGGATCTCGGCGTCTCTCTCCCTCTTCAGGAACAAAGGGACGGTCGTCTCCATTCCTCACTGGGTGATGGGGATGAGAAGGGTGATCCTCACCCTGTGCTCTCAGGGGATCCTACAAGAACATGGGCATTGCAAGTATGTCTGTGTGGACAGGCCGTGGGTTAGGACAAGGGCCTCTTTCTAAAAGTCCCTTCTGAACCTCCCTCTGCCCACCTTTGGGGACCAGCTGACAAAGAAAGAACCTAGTCGAAACCAACTGTTGTTTTTTTGATTTAATTAAAAACTTAAAAACATTAGAAACCAAACCTTGCCTGCGTCAGATCTAGTACCTGTGGCCTTGCAGCGGTGGTGATAACTTATCATCAGGGTAACAGGGACATGCGGAGGCTGAGGGCCGAACCCCAAAAAGCAGCCTCTGGGAGGGGGTCTGGGCTGGGCTTCTCTCCAGTCTAGCAGGAAGGGAAAGGGTAAGAGATGGGGAAGGTGGGGAACTGTGGCTGGAGGGCACTGTGACCCTAATGCCTCTCCTCTGGGGGACTACGGTGACATGAGTGGTCAGTGGGGGTAGGGAACTGTCCCCCAAATAGCTCAGCCTAATACTGAGACTTTTCCTCTTCAAGGCAAGGCCTCACTACCAACAGCGGGGAGCTGACACCATGGTCTGCTTGGGAATCTGCCTCCTCAGGCTGCTCAGAGCCCCTCCACGCTTCCCTCGCTCTCTCCTCCACCTACTTTCCAAAACCCTGGGTTCCTTCCCAAATGAGAAAGCCTTGCTCCTAAGAGAAGAAGTCCCCAGAGACCCCAGAACCCCCCAGTTATGGACAGCTCAGGCTCCATGCCCATTCCTTAGGGCCTGTGCTGGTAACGACGCTGCATGAAACCACTTAGGCAGGGGCTGAGTCAGCCTGGGAGTAGGGGTGAGGCCAAGTGGGCAGGAAGAGAGAGTGCCCCAGGGGTGGGGAGAGGGCAAGGCACAGCTGGCTGCAGTGGGGCAGGGAGGAGCGCCCTTCAGTGGGGTTCAGCGGCCCCATAGAAGAAGGGGTAGTAGAGGGAGCAGGGGTAGGAGAACATGAATTTCACCGCGAACTTCATCTCCTTATTCTTCTTGTCCCAGCGGTAGACGGCCATAAGCAGCAGCTGTCCGTCCACTTGGCGGCCCATGAGCAGGAAGCTGCCGGTCAGGCTGTCCAGCTGTGGGCAGGGGCAGCTGGCGCCGCTCTTCATGTGCAGCACCAGCCTCTTGGTGTCCTTGCGCTTCAGGGGGCCTGGCTTGAGTAGCTGCTTCTTTTTCTGGGCTCCAATCAGCTTCCGGTCCCCATTCTCTATCTTGATCTCCTTGATGCGCATTTTAACCACTGTGTGTGTGTGCCGAGGGGGGAGACAGAGGGACAGGGTGAGAACGGGCAGGTTTGCTCAGGATGCTCTTGGGCCCCCAGTTGGTGCCTGGGCCTTGGGGTGGTAAGACTTCATGATCCCTGGGATCATGGGATCCAAATGGGATTTCTGGGGGGGTGGTGTGTGGGGGGGTGGTGTGTGTGTGTGTGTGTGTGTGTGTGTGTATAGCAGTGATAGGGTGGGCTGGTAAATGTTTGACAGCTGGCCCTGAGGAGGGGTTCTGCTCTGTGGCACGTGCTGGTTTCCGTGGGGGTGAATGCCCCCCCACCATGGCCCACCGCATCACAGAGCGCTGGGTTGAGCAGCATGCGCGCAACCAGCTCTTGCTGGTGTGAACACACCACTGTAATCTGTGTGAGACTGTACAGTATGGGTGGGAGTGTGCTGTTCGGTGCTGTGTGGTTCATGTAGGAGAGTATGTCTGTGGTGTGTCTGGAGGGTGGGGGTGGGGGAGGTGCTTGAAGGCCAGAGTGGGGTCAGGGTGACCAGCCAGGGCACACAAGGTGGCTGTAGAGAGCCTAGTACAGTTGGGGAGTCTGGAACTTGGGGGGGTCACTTAGGCTAGTCTCCCCCTTCTTCACGCCTCTGGATCCCCATCTCTGTGAGCAACCAGGGAGATACCAGAGAATGACTCTGTTCACCCAGGGAAGGAAATTGTTGTAAAATCTCTTTCTTTCAATCTCTCTCTTTCTCCCCTTACCCACTCTCTTTTTCTCTCTTGGACACACACACACACACACACGCCTTGCAATAGGAGTATTCTCTTTACACACACACACACACACACACACACGCCTTGCAATAGGAGTATTCTCTTTACACACACACACACACGCCTTGCAATAGGAGTATTCTCTTTACACACACACACACACACACACACACACACACGCCTTGCAATAGGAGTATTCTCTTTCCAAACAGACTAATGACATAAAAGACCAAAGTAAGGATTTCATTGCAATCTCTTTTTTACAAACAGGGAGGCTAAGACAAAACAGCAGCCAGCTTGGCAAAGGCCACATGCTGGCTCGTGTGGTCCTGACTAGACTTGGCTCACTGTCCCAGGAATGGAGAGGCTCCAGCATGAAGGCGTGGGACAAGTGACCGCAGCTCCCCTGGCCAGAGGTGCCTCGGGTACCATGCAGAGGTGCCCAGGGACAAGGGTGCTGCACTTCCATCCTGGGGCCCAGCTCTTTCCCTGACGCCCCCATCCATCTCCAGGCTTAGCTTGCTTCTCCCAAAGAGAATCCAGCCCTGGAGGCCCCTCTCTTGGCAGGTGCCGAGGGAGGGCTGCAGGAGCCTTGGCCAGGGGTTGGTTTTGGAGCCCATGGACCATGGCCTTGAGGGGCTTCTGAAGCCCCTGGGATGACCTGCAAAATGAGGTGCATTTCTTTGGCCAGACGGTTCATGGTCATGATCAGATTCTAAAAGGAACCCATGATGCAAAAACTGTTAGTATTCACTATGATGGTTGTGGACATGGGTGTTTGTTGTCTGTGTGTTTGTGTGTGTCAGGGAGGAGAGGAATTGGGGCAGTGGCCATGTGGACTTCACACTCACCGAAGTCGCTGGAACACATCTGCTCCATGAGGCCGTCGGCACTGTGCTCCATCTCACACTGGGCACAGATCTTGGTCACTGAAGAGAGAAGCAGGGGTGGGGTCTGATGAGGGGAGGCTGATGAGGGCATCGGAGTCCGAAAAGCCACTCAAGAGTACGGGCTTACCCCACTGAGGAGCCACCTCCCCCTGCTAAGCCTCCACTCTCATCAGGAAATGGGATGATGATAACGGTGCTCACTGAGTAGTTGTGAGGTTCCAAAAGAGACAAGGTTGCACGGGGACAAAAGTGCCCCCGTGGGCACAATTGCTCCATGACCCTGGCAACTGCCACCATGATGTGCGTTGTCGTCTTCTAAACTTTGTTTCATTTAGTCCTCAGCCTATGAAGTAGGTATTATTAAAAGAAAACTGAGGCCCAGAGTGGTACCCAGGTCTGCAGTACTATTGTGAACTGAGCTTAGAACTCAGGATTTGTGACTCCCAGGCTAGTGCTGGGATGGGGGTATCTGCAGGGTCTTCCTAGGCACACAGGGTCCCGGCAGGTGGCAGGGTAGGGACTGTGGTAAACTGAAGAGCATCAGCCTCTAAGGTGGGCAGCTTGACATTGCCAGAACTTTTGGTTTTTCAAGGGAAGCCCAAACTCTTAATTTTTATATGAAATATTCTCAGTTTTATTGTTAGCCACACAAACACTTCAGGCTGCCTCTGGTTCTCAGGCCACCACACAGCACCTGCGCTCTGTCCTATATCTCTGCCTCCGGGTGGGCGCCCCCATCACAGGGGAAAGCGGGCTTCAGAGAGGGCAGAGCCTGGTGGGATTCCGAGCCCGAGCCCAGGACTTCTTGCCTTCCAGGCTGTTAATACGTGGCTTCCAAGAAAACCAGAAAAAGAACCATGCCTGGATCCCTGCTAGGGACTGCACTGTCTCTGCTTGAGCTGGCTCTCTCCCCTGCTTCCTGGTCCCATTTCCAACCCAAGAACACTCCCCAGTCACAGGACCCCAACCCAACTGACTCTCAGGAGGGACATGGGGGTGTAGGACCAAGGGCTGTGTGGATGAAGTTAGACCTGGGGGGGTGGGTGGGTAGTGTGTGGTGGAGTCCAGTTGCTTTTTGGGGGTCCGGTCAGATGGGAAAATGGGAAAGCAGCGCTGCCCCTCGGGGGAGTCCCAGCATCAGGGGCTCCTTAGACTCTTGAATCAACTGCCCAGACAAAACCTTTCTCAGTGCCACTTTTTATTCTCCTGTCTGGTGCCCAGCTCAGGCTTACTCTGTTTGCAAGGAGTTTGGCATTTGGGGGTGGGGGGTGCACAGTGAAGGGAGGCTGAGACCGAGGAGGAATTAGGGGTAATGGGTCTCGGGGTGGGTGGGAGGTGGCACTGAGGATCTCACAGGTTTCTGGAACCTGAGCTCACTTCCTATGTTACTTACGGAAAAACTGAGGCTCAAAGTTAAGCAACTCCCTAAGGGCTCCTTTTCAGTGGCAGAGCCTGGCAATCTGCTCTTTCTTCTGCACTGAGCTTTACCCGAAGGTCTCCCAATCTGGGGGGATTGGGGAAGCGAGTGGGAGAATTTAGGGTTCCTAGGTACAGAAAATGGGGTGTGTGTGTGTATAGGTAGGCTGGAAGGCTGGGGTCGGGGGGGGGAGTTGCAATTCCCGGGGCATGCAGGGCTGAGCAAAGGCTGTGTGTGTGTGCACGTGTGTGTAAGGGGGTGGCACCTCCGGGGGCCTCGCTGGCACCCGGGGCGTCGGAGCGCGCGGGGCGGCGGCGGAGCTACCTGGAGGCGCGGTGGCAGGCAGGTGTCCGAACTGCATAGTGATGCAGAGGTCGTTGTCCAGAGGGAACTTGTGGCAGTGCAGCATCTCGGGCCAGGGGAAGCCGTAGGCCTCCATGAGCGGCGCGCAGCCAGCGCGCACGGCCTCGCACAGCGAGCGGCACGGGTAGATGGGCCGGTCGAGGCAGACGGGCGCGAAGAGAGAGCAGAGAAAGACCTGCGTGTCCGAGTGGCAGCGCTTGGCCAGCAGCGGCAGCCAGCTGCTCGCCTGCTGCTTCACCTCGGCCAGGCTCTCGTGCTCCAGCAGGTTGGGCAGCCGCATGCGCTTGTAGCCCACGGTGTGGCAGAGCGGCAGGTCGGCGGGGATGTCGAGGCACTGCGGCGGCTTGGAGTACGCGCGCCCGTGCAGCGGCTCCGCCTGCCAGCCGTAGTAGTCGTAGTCCTGGGCGCGCGCCGGCGCGCCTTGCAGCGCCCCCAGCAGCAGCGCCAGCGCGGCCGCCCGCGCGCCCCCCGCCGCCGCCTGCATTGTGCGCGGCGTCCCCAGCTGCCCGGAGTGCGCCCGCCGCCCCGCCGCTCCCCTGCAGCCGCCGCCACCGCCGAGGTGGCCCGAGTGGTGGCAGCCTTCGCTCCGCTCCCGGGCGCACCGAGTGATCCTGGCACCTCCCACCTCAGGGCTCCGGCCCCGGCCTCACCGCGCGCCCCAGCCAATCTCCAGCCGCCCGCCCCCCCCCCCCCCCGGGCCCCGCCCACCCCCGCGCGGGGCGGGCGCGCCCCCCCCCCGCCCGCGGGCCCAGGCGGGGAGGCGAGGTGGAGCCCCCCTCGGCCCCTCCCGTCAGCTCCCGCGCGTCCTGACCCGGCTCGTGCGCCCCTCTCCCGTGCACCAGCTGCCCTGCCTCAGCGCCGGGCTCGCCTTGAGCCTCTCCCAGGGGCTCCCTCACCTCCCTGGGCATTTCCTCGCTGATCGCCTTCTCCACCCTTCCTCCTTATCTCCCTCCGCCACAGCCTCTCCTGTTCCTTTTCTCACTCACTTCACTTGCTTATCTGCCCGTCTCGGCCTTTCCCCCTCCGCTCTGCTTTCTCTTTCCTGACACCTTGATTCTCCCTTCTCCTGGCAGGAGGCTCCTGGCTGCCCACCCCCTCTGTTCCAGGAGGGCAGTTCTTCACCTGTCCGTCCTCAAGCATGTGTTTGAGCTCCTGCCTGGTGCCGGGCATTGTGCTGCTGGCTGCTGGGGGAATCAGAGATGGATCTGACCCAGGACACCCCACCTCCAGGGACACTGTAGCCTAGTGGGGGCGAAGGTAATCATAACTGCCATTCAGTGAGCTCTAAGTGCCGTAGACACTGCGCAGCGCTTCACGGCCGTCTCACCGGTTATTTCTATTGATAGCTAATACTTCTTGGGTACTTACTGTGTCTGTTCTAAGCACATTGCATAAGTTACCCCATTTAATTCTCACAGTAATGGTATAATAAGGCGAGTGGGTACTGTTATTATCTTCACTTTACAGATAAAGGTACCCAGGCAAAGAGAAGTTAAGTGAGGATAAGGGGCCAGGACTTGACCCTTGGTGGTCTGGTTCCAGAGTCAGAACCCGGGTGACACCGGGAGGTCTGGATTCTGAGTCTGCAGGCTGGCTGGCTTTGGGGGCCTTCAGGTGAAGTAACTGGCCCTCAGTCACACACTAATGGGTGAGGGAGCCAGGATTTGAATCCAGGTCTGGACTCCAAAGGCCAGGGCTTAACTACTTTGCCCTAAGATAAATTCCAGCCCAGGCCAGGAAAGGATGCAGGAGGAGGAAGGAATTGAGGATATCCAGGTTTGGGATGGAACCCCATGTTTGGGGTCTTTTCCTTCTGTCTGGGCCCTGCCCTCTATTGGCTTTCCTATGGGAGGAGCTTTGGAGAAATGCTTGAGGGTGGGAGAACTTCTTGAGAGCCTGACCTGAGACCTGACCTCCCTAGTCTTTGGTGTGGAGGTCCGCTGGGAAGGTGTCTTGCAGGAGGGCTTGGGGCACTCTGGGGGCTGGATCTGCACTTGACCCCCTCCACTTCTGCTCTTACCTCTCCTACCCCCTATCCTCCTGAAAATTTCCAAGGCTCCTGTCTTCCCATGATCTGTCCTTGCAGTAGTAGTGGAGAGTGGGGAGGGGCCGCTCTTCTTAATATTCAGCAGACACACACGAAGCACCTACTGTGTACAAGGTGTGGGGTGTGGTGTACACACCACAGGTAGGGATCCAGAAATGCAGAAGACATAGTCCCTGCTTCATCTGATCTAGTGTGAGAAAAAGACAAAAGGCAGGGCAGAGGGCACAGAAGGACATTCAGCAGATAGAGCCCAGGATGGGTTCAGGCGAAAGAGCACAAAGAGGTTCTGTGGATGACCCGCCAGAAGGTAAAAGACCCCTCCCTGTCGGCCCAGGCAGCGGAGTGTAGTAATGGTGCAAGAGCTTAGACTTTGCAGGCAAAAAGAGCCAGTTTGAAGTCCAAGTGCATACTCACTGAGTGACCTTGGGCAAGTACTTAGCCATTCCAACCATCCATTGTCTTGTTTGTAAAGTGGAACACTCTCAACAGTTACTGTGAGGGGCAAACCAAAAAATTCATGGAAAGAAAGCCCCCTGCACAGTGCCAGCACATAATAGGCACCTAGGAATGGAAGATCTCTAAGGGATGTATGCCTTCAGGGTGAAAATGTGATGTGTGTTCTGCAGGCTCCCTTGGATACCTTGGCCCTGGCTCTGGTTTGGGACCCTGAGCAGTAATTCTGTTCCCTGTGCTCCAGCTGATCCTTATCCCCGCTTTAGGCTTGGCAGGGCTTCTGCACCCCCCGGGGGGACATGTGGTCTTGGGCACTGGCAGGGGGCGTTGGCGCTCCCCAGGTGATGTGCAAGGCGCTGGCTCCCTCGGCAGCTGGTGGCCTCTGCTGGTCTTGGCGGCCCAGTGCCTGGCCCGGACAGCAGGAGGCATTGTTCCTGCTCCTGGTTATGTAAGAACCGCACACGGGAAGAGCCAGGTGAGTCATACCTGGCAGCTCCAGGGGCTGCAAAGGGCAGAGGCGCCAGGCTGGAAGCCATCTGGAAGAGGATAGGCCGTCTATACCTGACAACTTTGCCTTGGGGACCCCCAAGGCTCCCTGACACGGTGAGGTTAAGGAGGGAAGGCCTTCACAGGAATGCAGCCCAGGTGGGGTCTGTGCCATGGGGCAGTCATTCAGGAAGATCTGCTGCGGCCGGGTCAGTGGGTGACCTTGGCTCTGTGGCCCGAGCGAGCAGGGAGGAGGCTGCACTAATGTGCTGCCTCTTCCCGATGAGGCTGTTCCAGGACCTAGGCAGCTGTGTGGAACACCTGGCAAGCTGGGCATTTGTCCATCCTGGAGCTTCTGCGGTCTGTCCAGGTGCACATTGCCCCCAGCTGATGGAAAGGACCGTTTGTTAAAAAAAAAATAAATGTGTATTTGTGGTTTGTTGTGAGCAAAGTTCTATATAGATACCTCTTAGATCAACCTTGGTAGTTATGTTATCAAATCCTACATTTTTTCTGCCTTTTTATTGCCTGCTTTAGTGATTCTCTAAGTGTGGTCAGCGTTCTCCTGAGGGTCCCCAAGTCCTTTTCAGGGAGTCTACAAGGTCAAAATTGCATGCAATTCAAAGATTCACTCTAAGTACAAGATAGATCAATGGATCTTAAGGTAACAGAGTAAGAAAAGTTTATGGGTACGGATTCAGGTTCTGCATTACAACCAACATTTATGGAATGGCCACAAGGCAATTTTTTAGTAGTATCAAAGAAGAATATCTACAGTGTCTGAAAAGGCTGTTAAAATATTCTCTTTTGCAGCTACATTTCTGTGTGAGGCCAAATTTTCTTCATATACTGCGACCAAAACAACATGTAACAACAGATTGAGTGCAGAAGGAGGTATGAAAATCTGAGTTTATTAAGCCAGATGTGAAAGAGATTCGCAAAAATTAAGACAATGCCACTCTTTCACTATTTTTTTTTTGTTTTGTGAAATATAATTATTTTTCACAGAATTTGTTATTTATCTTCACATATAATGGGTTTATTTTTGTTACTTTAAGTGAATTAATAAAATTTCTCTCAGTTTTAGTTTTAAACATGGTAAATATTGGTAGGTGTAAAAGCACATAAATGGAAGGTCTTTAATCTAAAAACCTCAATCATTTTTAAGAGTGTAAGGGGTTCCTGAGACCAGAAAGTTTAAGAACTGCTGGTTTACTTATTCTGTTCATTTCTTTTCCTTTTTTTTTTTAAAGTAAGCCATATACCCAACATGGGGCCGGAACTCACAACCTCCCGATCAAGAGTAGCATGCTCTACCGACTGAGCCAGTCAGGTGCCCCTATTCTATTCATTTATGATAGAGTGTATAAAATCTACTTTGATTGTGGGTTTAGTATTTTTTCCTTTTTTTTTTTTTTTTTGGAATCAGTTTTGCTTTATATACTCTGAAGCTATGTTGTTATAAGCATAAAGGTTCATGGCCATTATATGTTCTGGTTGGATTATAATTTCTATCTGTATGAAATAGCCTTCTTCATTCCTTTTAGTGCTTTGGCCTTGGGAATAATCATTCCATGAACGAACATTTAACTAGAGCCTGCTGTGGGCCAGGCATACGCATGAAACAGTCTCGGTTCCTGTGCTTGGGGAGAACAGGGACACACAAAGGCAATGTAGTGTGGCAGGAAGAGTCTGGGCTTTGAGTCAGACTGACTGGTGGTGAATTCTGGCCACTTGCTAGCTGTGTGTCCTTGGACATCTGTCTGTTGAGCTTTGAATCTTAATTTCTTCATGTGTAGAATGAGGTGAAGAACATTTATTTACTGGGTGTTAGTGAAGACTTACTGAGGCAAGGGAAGAGAGGAGCACCTGGCAGAGTGCCTGGCATATGGGAGCTCTATGATTAGTACTATAATGGAGCCATGAGTGGGAGATCTGCCCCATTCATGCCTCCTCTCAAGGACCCCCACATCCCCGCCCCCTGGGAGAGGCAGTGCATGGCAGGAACCAAGTGTACCAAGCTTGGACTCAGAAGATCTCAGTTGTGTGTTTTCAACTTAATAGCAAGTCCCCCCCCACACCCTGAGTGTCAGTTTCCTCATCTGTGAGATGGGGAGGACCACCTCTGCCTCATGTTCTCCATGGGGCCATCTTGAGGATCAAATGAAATAAGGAAGAAGAAGGAGGTTGAGATGATGATGGAGGTGAGGCTGACTTTGTTTGTCCCAGCCTGTGAGCAAGGTCTGCGAGCACAGGCTTGCCTGCCTCCCAGGAGGGCTAGGATGCCCAAGGTGATGAAACAGAATCTTGTCCTTATTTCAGAGTCTTCGGGAATTATTTGCCTTTTATGATCTCAGTGTTCCCTGCTGAGATACCAGCCTTCATAGCAGTGGTTCCTGAGTGCTCGGCAAAAAGCCCAGCCTGAGTGGCCTGTGTAATTAAGAGAACTCTTAGAGCTAGCAGGCCCTGTTGCTGTTGTCCACCAGCATCCCCCATCCCCAACCATTTCTGTGAGAGGAAACTGAACTTGGCCTTCCTGACTCTCAGTCCAGTCCTCTTACTGACACTCCTATAGCACTGTTTCGCTTTCCATCATTTAGCTTTGTTGATTGTAAAGTCAGCGTCTGTCCCGGAGGTCCCCAGCTCCGCAGAGCCTTCCTGCTGCACAGCCTGTGCTCTGGGAAGCAGTTCAGGGGGACCTGCTTAGGATCTCTGGGTGCCCTGGTAGCTGTGGGGTCCTGCTCGTAGAGGGGCTGGAGCTGGGCTCACTGTCACTGAATCCAGTGACCAGGGAGGCAAGTCGCAGTCCTCCCTTCTATGACCCTGGACACTGGCAGGCACACTGGTTGTCCTGGATCTCACGGGAACCAAAGCAGAGGCCAAGCTTGTCTTGGACCGGGGCATGTCTAGCTCTAAGGATGCCTGTCTCAAGTGCAACAGGAAGGGTGCGGGTGGGCACTGCTGGTATTCTCTGGCCAGGGCTGGGGATGGAGAGAAGGCTTTTCGCCCTGGGTCCCTAGCACACCGGGGGCCCCCAGGGTCTGGCTGGTAGGTGACCCCGGCTAGAAGCACATCAGAGAGACAGCCAAATATTTTGGCTAAGACCAAGAGCTCTGAAGTGAGACTGAATTCTAATTTCAGCAATGCTACTTGACCTTGGGCAGGTTATTGAACCTCTCTGTGCTTCAGCTTTCTTATCTGTAAAATGAGGATAATAATGATAATTCCTTTTGGGATTATTTAGAGGATTAGAGTTCATTTAACAATTACTTACAGCAGTGCGGACAGGAAGAGCTGTCTATACAGTTGCTAGTTAATAACACTGGCCTGACAATGGTCTTTAGAGACTGTCACCAAATTCTGTGGCTCCTTGCTCCTAAATTTCTCTTAAATCCACCTGTGCTCTCCCTCCTCCCCACTTGTCCTTCCTTGCTGCTCAGGGCTGCTCTCTGGTCTCCTTGTTTTCCACTCTGCAGGAGGGAACTGGTCACTTCACACTGCTGACCTGCTAGCCTCTCCCTTCAGCTCGGGACCCTCAGTTGCTCTGATTGCTTTTAGCCTCAGGTTCTTCCCAAGACTCCGGAAGGCCAGGCCTCCTCGCTGGGCTTGCTCATAGAACATGAACTCCCCTTGACGGCCTCCTCATACTGGTCATCATAGCGCTGGGTTTATTGTCTCAATTTCTGGCATCCCTGTAGACAGAGAGTTCCACAAGGGCAAGAGCTCCGTTTTTCTTGCTCCTAGCACACTGCCAGGCACATAGTAGGTGCTCAAATAAATATTGTATGAATGAATGACTGAATGGACGGACGACTACTTGGTGGGAGGAAGTATCAGAAGAAAGGAGTCTTTGGAGCCAGCCAGGCTCAGGCTGGAGCCAGCTTCCTCTAACCTTTTTCCGTCTCTGTTGGAATTCTTGGGAGGCCCAAGGAAGATCAGGAGGGTTCTAGGGTGCTGTGAGGAGAGATGGGGACCAAGTGGAGTCCAGTTGAAGAATATTTCATGCTTGCTGAGGGATTGGGGGTATGGACAAGCCCCCTATGCTCATGTTGACTTCCCTCCCTCCCTCTTTCCCTCTCCTCTCTCCAACACATATTTAGGGCATCCTAGGTGCTGGGCATTATGCTCTGTGCTTTCCTTTAATGATCCCAATAACACTGTGAGGTAGGTATGATTACCCCCATTTAACATGAGAAAACTGAGACCCAGAGAGGTTCAGTAGCTTACCCACAATCACACAGGCAGGAACCAGAGCCAGAACTTGAAGCCAGGACTTCTTTCTGTGGCTTGTGGATTCCTGCCTGCACGTGAGAAGTGGCTAGGGGTTCCATCCTGTTGAGCCCTGACCCCACCTGTCCTGCAGAAGAGGAGGGCCCTAGGGCCAGAGACTTCCATGGGACTTAGGTGACTGTTAGGCTGCCAGCAGGTTTGACCCTGGTTGGCCAGGCCACTGCCCTTAGGGAGCTCAAGATCTAGAGGGGCAGTTATGCAATGCACAAATACACGGACACTAGAGTGACTTTCTGGTTGGGAGGTAGAGAGGTGCCCCAAAGCCTCATCTTTGTGGAAAGGAGAATGAGCACTGGACACAAGAGTCAGAGGCACCTAGTATTAGGCTTTGCCTCTGCCACTTGTGGGCTGTGGGAACTCGGGTCAGATAATAGCTTCTTGTGCTTTAGTTTTCCCATGTGCAAAACAGGCACTTTCTACTGCAGACTTGTGGGTAACATTAAATGAGAAATACCCGAAGATGCTTAAAAGTGCTGCGGCGTAAGTGTTCAGAGTTTTGTGCAGTCATGGGGGGCAGCCTGCGCACGGCCTCCACTCTCCCAGCCCCAGCTACCCCTGCCTATATGGGCCCTCAAGACCCCAGATTTATAAGATGTTTCTGTTGAAAGCTATTTGCTGTTTGGGTGGTTCCTGACCACACACTGGTGTGTGTAGGCACCAGTAAAGGTTCATAAACTATTCTCTATGTTTCCCCAAATCAACACAGAACGGTTCATTTGCCTGTAAATAAAACAACAGATTTCTTTGCTTTTGGCTGGAATTACATGCTCTCAGGATGGAACTCCTTCTCTCATGCTGAACAGGAGTAGATTGGCAGTCCCTGCATCTTTGATTAATTTAAAAAACAGAGGCTGGCTGAGGGAAGTGAGTGGCCTGGCAAGGGGAACTGTAGGGTCAGAGAGGCCCCAGGGGCCTTTGTGCTCAGGGTCTAGGGGAGGAAGTCAGGAAGCCCCCAGGAGGTGCTGGAGGGCAGGACTGCAGAGGGGAAACCCAGGGCAGGAGTGGTAGGGGTGGGGGCCAGCTGTTGGGGAACCCTAGGCGAACAATGGCCTCATTAAGGAGAGGGTGCTGATGGGGAGGAGCCCAGCAGGGCCAGTGAATCTCCAATCCCCTGCCATAGCCAATGGAGCGATTGTCCTCTGCTGGGAGGGAGCTGGGGCCTGGGCCTGGGAACTGCTGGGCGCTTGCCCTGAGGGCCTCGGAGGTGGTCCCAGCCTCTTTGCCTGGGTTCAGAATGGCTCTTCTGTGCTCAATGCTGAGGGTTCAGGCCCCGGTAGGGGCTACCTGGTCCTTGTTCTACCAGCCGACGGGTCAGGGAGTCGGTGCTTGTACAAGACTCTCTGAAAAGGGGCGCCTACTTGCCTCCTGCCCACATCTGGGAAACCGAGGCCCTGGTGAGGTTGGTGTGAGGCTCAACCCACTATTTGTGGCTTTCCTGTTCTCCATTCGCCTGCTGCGCTGTGGCCTTGGGCTGGTTGCTTGACTTCTCGGGTCTCAATTGTTTCACCTATAAAGCTGGGGAGCATTGGGCTAGAAGTACTTCTCAGCGCACAGATAGCCCGCCCCGCCCTGCCTGGGTTTGGTCATCACAGAGACTGGGGCTGATACTGGCATTTATCGGCAGGGGCTGGGGATGCCAACTCCTGCAGCGTCCAGCCCAGCCCTGCATGACCAAGAGTTGTCCTGTCCCAAAGGCTGAGAGAGACCCTGTTGAGAAGCACTCATAAATCAGTGCTTTTCACCATTGGTGTTTTTAAAGTAAGGCGATCCTGTTTTCAAATGATGTGGCTTGTGGGAACGCGGCAGATAAAACAGATGAGAGGGCAAGTGTGGTTAGGGCTGGGGCTGGGCCTGGGGCCCTACCCACAGGGCGTTCCCATACTCCAAGGTGGCCCCATAGGTGTGAGCTCTCTCCAGGCCTCGTGCCGCTGGCTGGGCCTGATTCAGCTGCGCTGGGCGTCCTGGCTGGTGGGGGTCTGTTCTCACCCATGCGCTGTGCCCATTGTTATGACTCACCTCTGCATACGCCCATGGTGGTTTTGGTTTTGTTTGATTGTTAGAGGTACGGCGGGCAGATGAGGTTTGGGGTTAACTGCCTATGGTTGTGAATTGTCCTGGCCTCCCTGGACTGGGCTGGCTGATTTGGGCCATCATGGGGCATACCCCACAGCCAGGCAAGGAGAGAGGTTCCCACATTGGCAGCGTGAAGCTGGTTAAAATACACATTCGGATTGCTGCTGGGTCACCTGCAGATTCTAGTTGAACGCATGTCACCCCAGGTGGTTCCCAGGCAGTGGCCTGGGGACCAGGATGAGAAACGCTGGCCTCAGAGGGGGACCTTGCCTGCTCCCCTCTTCCAGCCCTCCCCCTGCTGGTTTCGGCCACTCTCCAAGGCTCATGGGCCTCCTTGAGGCTGAAATGAAAAAACTCTCCCTTCTGGAAGCTCCACACAACCTGCCTCCTCTGCCTGGGGGCCAGCGTGGGTGGGTTCTTGTCCCTCTCGCCTCCAGTACCCAGCTCAGGGCTCTGATTAATACCCGTGTTAGCAGAGGGTTGGGCATCGCATGCTGTGCTGTGTCCGAGGGCTTGCTCATCTCATTTAAACCTCTCAACAATGCCAACAGGCAGGTGCTCTTATCACCGCTGTTTACAGATAGGAAATCAAGGGTGATTGAGGAACTTGCGTGAGGTCACACAGCTGGGAATCTTCCAGATGGATGGGACTGCACCACACATTCAGGCACAGACATGGCAGCCAGCCTGTCCCTCTGCGATTTCTTAATCCCCCTTCAGTGAGTCTGGCATGGTGCTATTAGTATTATCATCAGCAGGGACTTGGTCTGAAGACTTTCCAGAGGTTTGCACTTACCGAGAGATCCTCATGAGGACAGTAGTTGAGAGCTGCCAGGGTCCTGGTGGGGAGAGTTCGCCTTTACCGGGTTTGGGAGTTGCATCTATTATCTTGCTTCATCCTTACAGCGACTGAAGGAGACTTGTGTGATCAGTCCCCATTTTACTGATGGGGAAACCGAGGCTCTGAGAGCTGAGTAACTTAGTCCGGGTCACCCAGGCAGTACAGTGACGAAGCTGGAACCCGGCAGAACTCTGACTCCTCCTACATTCCGTGCTTTCTGCTGCCCCACGGGTCCGGATTGTGCCAAGGTCAGGAACACTTCTAGACCTTTTTAGCCTGAGATGTGCCCCTCCCCGGCACACCGCCCCCCCCCAAGGACTCTGAAGACAGCTCAGGGTCCACTAGAGACCGAGGTCTGTGCCCTTTTGACCGAGTTCTGTGGCCAGGCAGCTTGGGGTCAGGGAAAGGTGCATTCTTTCCCTCCACTCACATTACCCAGCCTCTGGCTTCCTGGAATTTTTGTGAAAATTCCAAATCACTTGGCAATAAGTCAGTCCTCTTCCCCACAGTTTTTGCAAACAGGAACCAAACACCCTTCATCTTCCAGACTGCATACTTTCACACCCTTTCCCGTTTGAGACTGTTGCCAGGGCCCTTTCAGGAGAAGGCAGATCAGAGAGGAAACCGAGTCCGGTATGTGAGTGGGATGGCCAGATGGCAGGGGACTTGAGTCATCACTTCCTGGGCCCAGCTCTGAGGGAGGCAGAGAGGCCCCCAGACCTGATGCCTGAAGACCCTAGAGCAAGTCCCTGTCCCGTCACTTCCTGTGCAGCCTTGGGCTTGCTCATCCCCTCTCTGGGTTTCCCCATCTCTTAAGGGAAAATGATGACGCCATCCTGGTGAGAGTGTCAGGGAAGGTAATGTATGTGAAGAAGTCTTATCACTACTATTATTTGCTTACCTGAAGATCAAGTTTTTTTTTTCTTTTTTAAAAATTTTATTTATTTGAGAGAGAGAGAACAAGAGAGAGCATGAGCAGGGAGCCTGACTAAGGGCTTGATCCCAGGACCCTGGGATCATGACCTGAGCTGAAGGCAGACGCTTAACCGACTGAGCCACCCAGGCGCCCCTAAGATCAAGTTTGTTTAAAAACCTGCAGTGGTGGAAACGTGCTCTATCTGTGCTCTCCAGCCCGGTAGCCACTGGCCGCGAATGGCTCCTCGGCACTGGAGATGTGGCCTGTGCTACCGAGGAACCGAATTTTTAAGTTAATTGAACATTTTTAGTGAGATGAAATTCACATAAGATGAACTCAGCCATTTTATTGAAGTGAACGGTTCAGCAGCGATAGCACATTCACAGCGTACGGCGGCCACCACTGCTGGTTCTGAAATACTTTCGTCACTGCAGAAGACATGGCACACGTGAAGCACCGTTGCCCCTGCCCGCAGCCCCCGGAAGCCACCCAGCTCCCCTCTGTCTCTGTGGATTTGTCGATTCTGGACATTGCATACGAATGCAATCATACAGACGTGACCTTCCGCACCCACTTCTCTTGCCTAACAGAAAGTTTTCGAGGTGCATCCGTGTTGTAGAATGTGTCAGTGCTGCAGTCCTTCCTAATGGCTAGATCATTAATTTTAGTTAATTTAAATTTAAATCGCCTCATGGGGCTGGTGGCTACTGTACTGGACAAGCAGGAACCTCTCGAGTCCTTCCGGGCAAGTGAGGAGACAGACCTCCAGGTGTTTGCTGGTCCCCAAGGGGACCCCATGGGAGAATGGAAGGAGCTAGGAGGATGAAAAGGTGGGGACATGCGCCCCAGGTTCCCCAGAGGAGCTCAAAGCTGTGGCCAATGACCAGCATGCTCCGTGAACTTGTTCCATGCAGCACACTTGACCTTGAAGTAGCTCTGTCTTTCCATCAGTCCTATTTCACAGAGGGGAAGACAGAGGCTCAGAGTGATTAGGTCACTTGCCCAAGGTCACATGGCTGCTTAGTGGGAAGAGATGGGTCTATGAACCTAGGTCTGGTCCCTTCCTAGGCCCAGATCTTCACCACGAGCCTGTCCAGTCTTTTTACCCTGATCCTGGGAGCTGCCCGGATGAAGGCAGATCTGGGACTCCAGCTGCACCCACATAGCTCGAGGCAGGGCTTTCTAGCACCATCCCCTGTCAGCCTTACTGAGCTAAGAACTGCCTCATTGAGAGTCAGGAAGGGGTGGCTGATGGGACACCTCAGAACAGGATGAGGGAGTAGGCTCCATCAATTCCCCATTGTTCATCCACGAGTAACCTGGCCTCTCGGGGCTCCCAGTGCCCTCTTTGGGCCCCCCACTATTAATTGATCTGGGAAAGAGACTCTGTTAATTGCAGACCCAGAGTAAACAACGCTGGGATAAATGGGGCTGATAGCAGATAGCTTTCCTTGGTTGGTGTTGCCCTTTGCCCTTTGGGAAGGGGCAGTGGGAAGAGGCAGAGAGTCAGGGGGAAGGAGTGGTCCTAGGAATGTCTTTGGAGTGGGGGAGGGAAGACTGGCTTCCTGGGGCCCCAGAGAGTTAATCTGTATGTCCTTCTGGAAATAAAGTCCTCTGCTGGGCTCCTTGTTTGCTGTACCCAGTAAAACAATGGGGGATGGGGGCCAGTGAGACTCTGACATTCATCTTTCTTCATCCCACCCCTCATCCATCCGTCTGTTCGTCCCTCTGTCCATCTATCCATCCATCATCTCTTCATGCCTCTCTTACAGCATCCTTCCATCCTTCGTTTCTTCCATTTGTCCACTCTCCCCTTTTATCCAGCTGCTTTTCTTTCCTCCTCCCCTTCCATTCATCCATTTTCCCCTTATTCTATCTAGTCATCTGAAAGTCCACCCCGTCCCAACAGCTTTCCAGAAGCTTCATCCCAACAATGCTGTGTGGAGGCCAATCAGAGATTATAACACCATGTTCACAAAGAAATTGAGGCTGAGTGTGAAGGGGTTTTCTAAAGCTTTATATCTAGATAAATAACTCCCTAAACCTGCACTCAGGTCACTCAATAAAATAATATCAGACCTACAACCCTGTTTCCAAACCAAATTTAGGCCTATTTTATAGATGGGGACCTGAGGCTGGAGTGGGAGGTGACTTCCTAGTTAGCTCAGGTGGTCAAGACTTTGGCTAGCAAACTGGGGCAGCTCACCCCAGGGCAGGCATAGGCCCAAGGACTCCCAGAGCTGACATTAGCCCAAAGTAATAGTGGTTACCATTTCCTGAGCTCCTGTTAAGTGTTAGGCACAGTCTTGAGTGCTTTACACGTTCTGCGGTGACTCAGTTCAAGTAGGAGAGCAAGATGGCAGCTGGAGAACAGACCCCTTGGTGCCCTCTCGTCCTGCTCCCCGCCCTCCTGCGGACCTCTCAGGTTGATCTGGGGGCAGAATGTGTCCTCCTGGGGCCCTGCCACTACCCATTAATCCCTAACTGCTGCAGCTGGGAGATAAGATAGCACCAGCCCATTAATCAAGGCAGCCTGGCAGGGAGGGTGGGGGTGGGGTGAGACAACATCACCTCACAGGTGGAGATAAGCCCCCTCCTCCTGGCTCCCTCAGGGGCTGGGGCAGTGGAGGATGCTGGGAAGTTTGGCCTCTGGTTCCAACCCCGGGTATCTGGTGGGTGGATGGGACCCACAGAGGGCACTGGGGCAGGTGATGCTGGGAAAGGCAGCCCCTGTGTGCAGGCTGGATTGAGAGAAGCCAGGAGACCCAGGTTCCTGCTCAGGGCTTCCTTCATTGCCTCTGTGTCCTTAGATGAGCCACTGCACCTCTCTGGGCCTGTTTCTGTGTCTGGGCGAATGGGAAGGGGCGCTGGACTAGATGACTTGGGGGCGGGGCCTCTTTCACCAGGAACAAGCTCTGTGACCAAGCACGGAGTGAGGGGTGGACTCCCCTGATAGGAGGGGGAGGACAGAAGCGCTGGGTGGGATTTGTCCCGGAGCCTATGTTAGTCACGCTCACAGGAGAGAGAGCAAGTGTGTGGTGGCAGTGGTGGGGGCTGGGTGGGACAGGAGCAGGGAGTGGGCCTTTGAGCCACTGTCCCCTTCAGGGGGCCACGCAGCGTACTGGTTAAGCATTTGGAGTTTGATGCAAATCCTGCCCTGTGTGATCTTCAGTAGGTTATTCAACCTTTGGCACCTCAGTTTCCCCGACTGTACAATGAGGGTGTTAGTATTTCCCTCTTGGGGGTTTTGTTAGGAGGATAAATGGAAAGTCTTGGCTCCATGCCTGGCCGATGGCAAGTGCTCAGTAAATATTAGTTATCCTTTCTTTCACGGCCAGGAACCTCTTCAACGCAGATTTCCCTGTGACCACAGCTATGAAGGAGCCTGGGGCAGCTTGACTCCAAAGCAATTGCTGCCCAAGGATGCTGATTCTAAAGTGTATTGCTTCTATTTTTGTAACTGATAAACAACAAACTTAGAACGGCAAACATTTATGATCTCTGCAGCATCTGTGGGTTAGGAACTCAGGAGTGGCTTTGATGGGTAGTTCTGACTCAGGATCTCTGATGAGGTTACAATCAAGCTGTTGGCTGGGGCTGGAGGACTGCTTCCAAGTTCACGCATGTGGCTGCTGGCCAGAGGCCATATGGACAGCCCGAGTGTCCCCACAACGTGGCAGCTGGCTTCCCTGGAGCGACTGATCTAGAAGCAAGCGTGGAGGGAATGTACCTTTTACTGCTTGCTCTCTGAAGTGCCCACCCTCGCTTCCGCTGGTCAGCGTCCAAGGGAAGGGGGGAATATCAGACACCGTGGTGACGCCTCGGTAGCCACCAACAGTAACAGCTCTTCTGTGCCTAGGGGCTCCGTGTTGCTGTGCTGGGAACTGGACACACAGGATCTCTGATCCCCACAACCGCTAAGTCAGGAGGACGTTTCTTTTGCAGATGAGAATATAGTGGTTCAGAGGGGTTAAGTGATTTGCCCAAGATCACCCAGCCAGGAGGTGCCCATAGTGCCGTCTGGTCCTGGGACTGCTGTTCCCCACCCCAGGTGCTGCCCCCAGCCACAGCTGCACCCCAGCCAGCCGTGGCTTTGAAACCGCACGTGGCCACTGAGGGTGGTGAGGGCTTCTTGGATTAGGACTAGAAATAGTGTATGAGGCACACATGCATAGGTCATGTGAAGAACAAGGACTCGGAGAGCCACCCTGACCTGGGTGCGAATTCTGACTCTGCCGCTTACTTTGTGCCTCAGTTTCCTCATCTCTGTGGTAGAAGTAATAGCATGCATCCGGCGGGACTGCTGCAGGCATCGATGAGGGCGTGTGTGGTGGGTGTGTGTGCGGTACCAGCTGTTATGATCGCGGGATGAAACCAGGTAGCTCTTAGGGCTGGGCAGCTCGAGGCCTGCCTCCCCTGTGAGTAATGTGCTGTCCTGGTGGAAGCAACGCTCTCCTTCCTGGTCTGGAGTCGCCTATCCAGCCCTGCGGGTGGGGCTGAGGGGGGCCTCCTGTCCTGCAAGGGCCTCCAGGAAAGTTAATCTGACATCTTCTTATGTTGGAGCAATCGCCACGTGCTATGTATGGGCTGACTGGGTATGAGGCATGAGCTCTTCCCTCATTCCCCTCCCCCGTGAGTGGTCCGCTCCTCCCTCACAGATCTCAGGGATCCTGGGTGTGCCGGGTCTGCCCTTCACATCTGTGGCCTGCGTCCTGAGCCAGGGCCTTCACAGAGGCCTCCTGGGCTAGGCATCTGGCCAAGGTAGGAACAGGGGCTGACATCTCCTAAGCATCTACAAATGTGTGAGGGACTGAGCTAATTATTGATCTCATTTCTTCTTCACTGCAACATGATGAGGTAACACCTCATTCCCACTTCTATAGGGGGAAACTGAGGCACAGACTACGTAGGTAACTTTCCCAAGGTCCCATAGCCACACATGTCAGGACCTAGACATGAGTCCTGGAGCTCTGACTCAGGAACCCGTATGCAGGAGGCTCCTCACGGGCCTGACTCAGGCCAGGCTACTGACTTCCCCCAGCGTCTTCCTACCCTGGGTCTTTCTAGGCTCAGGGGTTCCTTCTGCCTTCCCTGTGTTTCCCCGCATCTCCCTGGAGGCGGGGAGCTCCATGCACTTGCCCACTTCTGCCAGCAGAGGGAGCAGGTGCCGTGTCTGGGAACCTGGGAGGCTCCAGGCCCCCTGGGCAGGGACTGCTCCCGGCCCTGAAGCTCTTCAGTGGAGTGGAGTGGGGTGATTTGGAGCAGAGCTGGTAAGGGTGGGGGATTCATTCCCCCATATCCCCCCGCAAGGGAGCAGTCTGTGGAGCCCTAGAGCCCAGGAGATGAGGCCGTGGGAGAGGAGGAGAAAGGATGGAGTTTCCTCAGCCCCTGCAGCCCTTGGGATCCGGAGGAGGAAGAGAAGTTATCATTTTTCACCCTGTGATCCACTCAGCAAGTGTCCTGAAGTGCCTCCTGCGTACCCAGAGCCCTGGCAGGCACCGGGAGCCCATGTCAGATGCGGACTCTCACAGGGCTGACGTTCCGAAGGGGAGGCTGGGCCAAGGCGAGAGGTACAAAAGGAGTCACTGCAAATGTGCTGCAGAGGGAATAAGCAGAGGGCTGGGACAGGCCGTGACTGGGGGCCTGGGCTCCGCTTGCCCACCCAGTGAGCAGGTGGGATTGAAGGGGGAGCAGCGATGAGTCTGTGCGGGGAACTGCCCCCACCCATGCCCTTCTTAGCTGCAGGCTCCTGTCATCACCAGAAATCACTGCAAGTCACCATAACAATCAGACAATGACAGCAGGGAGGGCATGTCGTCCACCAGCCACCTGCAGGATCAGCCACGGAGCCAACCCACCAGGGCCCAGAGTCAGGCCACTTCCTAACGGTGGGATCCTGGCTAAGACACCTAACTCCTCTGTTTTGGCATGTGCAGGCAGTGACGAGGATTCCTGCATAGTGTGAATCTCTGATCAGCTGGGAGGCCTCAGGCACATGTATTAGTTTTCTGTTGCTGCTGTAACAAATTTCCACAGACTCAGCAGCTTAAAACAACACATATTTATTATCTGAGTTTCTGTTGGTTGGGGTGGGGGACAGCCCAGCGTGGGTTGGCTGGGTCCTCTGTTCATTCTCAGGGTCTCATGAAGTTGCGGTCCAGGTTGTGTCAGCCCGGAGTGGGGTCATCTAAGGCTTGGGAGCCTCTTTCAAGCACGTGTAACTTTTGGCAGAATTAGTTTCCTCGTAGCTATGGAATTCATGGAGGCCGCATCTTCAAGGCCAGCAGGAGAAACCTTTCTTTAAAATGACTTGTCATTTTCCTTAAGAGGACTCACCTGATTAGGTCAGGCCTACCCAGGAAAATCTCCCGTTTGATGAACTCCAAGTCAAGTGATTGTAATAGTCCATTGTATTCAATGGTCCCACCCACACTCAAAGTGAGGGGATTATTCAGGCCATGTACACCAGGTGGCAGGAATCTTAGAGGCCATCTGAGAATTATGAACATAATGAAATTATTTTGACTAATAATCATGTAATCAGTAGTAATTCTTTTTTAAAAAAGATTTTTTTTTTTTTATTGGGGCACCTGAGTGGCTCAGTTGTTTGGGCGGCTGCCTTTGGCTTGGGTCATGATTCTGGGGTCCTGGGATGGAGCCTGGCATGGGCTTCCCTGCTCAGTGGGGAATTCCGCTCCTCCCTCTCCCTTTGACCCTCCCCCCTGCTCATGCTCTCTCTCTCTCTCTCTCAAATGAGTAAATAAAAAATTCTAAAAAAAAGATTTTATTTATTTATTTTAGAGAGAGTGAGCATGAGTGGGGGGTGGGGCAGAGGGCGAGGGAGAGAATCTCCAGCAGACTGTGCTGAGTGCAGAGCCGGACATGGGGCTTGATCTCATAACCTGAGATCATGACCTGAGCTAAAACCAAGAGTTGGACGCTTAACTGACTAAGCCACTCAGGCGCCCCAGTAATAATTATTTTCTTAATTTTTTCTACAGTCTTGAAAGAAGCAAACAGAAGAAATTTCAATTTTAAAGATACTGTTCAAATTCAGTAAGATATTTCACATATAAACAAATATTGTGCTTACCAAACAAAAACATTCTATTTGTCAGTTCTCATTCTGCTTCATACTTTTGGATTTTAAACACAACACAAACCTTCAAGTGGTCCTAGAGAAAAACAGAATTGAAGAAACTCAAGTTCTGTTTTGTTTTGTTTTGTTTTCACACTCAGTTGGCTGTCATTCTTTATTCTGGATTTACTGTTAAAAGGCAGAAATGTCTAATATCCTAGGGTTTGGGGACACAAACTGCATCTGAATGATTCTGACCATTTAGAAACTCACCCTAGAAACACACAGGTGGGAAGCAAGCAAGATGTCCTTCAGCAGATGAAGGGATGAACTGTGATATATGCAGACAATGGAATGTTATTCAGTGAGAAAAAGAAATGATCTATTGAGCCATGAAAAGACATGGAGGAACGTTAAATGCATATTGCTAAGGGAAAGAAGCTGGTCTGGAAAGGCTGCATACTGTGTGATTGCAACTCTGTGACATTCTGGAAAAGGCCAAACTAGGGAGACAGTAAAGATCAGTGGTTGCCAGGGGATCAGGGAGGGCTGAGTAGGTGAAGCACAGGGGATTTCTAGGGCAGTGAAGCTCTTATATATGATACTGGAATGGTGAATACACTGTACATTTGTTAAGATGCATAGGACTTACACTGCAAAGAGTGAACCCTAATGTAAAACTATGGATTTTAGTTAATAATAGTGTATCAATATTGGTTCATCAATTCAACAAATGTACCACATTAACTCAAGACATTAATAACACGGGAGACCATGTGCACTCACTTTTTCTGTAAACCTAAAACTGCTCTAAAAAATGAAGTTCACTGTCAGGTGGAATGCATGCTTATGAAAGGCTAAGTACTGAAGACGTGCCGAGTAGAAGTTCACGTGTACTAAAACCCAATGGTAACAGTAGCGCTTGGTTAGAACTTAGACCAACAAGACACTTTTTAGGGAAGTTATTTTATCGCTAATATAGCTTAAAATTGCTGCTTGGTGATAATAAAGTGGAGACTGACTTTTGATTTGTTTTATGGATGTCTTAAAATTCTCTGCCATTGCACTCCTACTGCTTGCACTGGCGGGGGGGGGGGGGGGGGGGGGGGGGGGGG